>NC_059430.1:22399725-22437064 GCF_021028975.2 Sphaerodactylus townsendi
CACACACACACACACACACACACACACACACACACACACACACACACTGCATCTCTGGTGGTGGCCTCCAGTTTGGAAGACAGATCGTGCTTTGGAGATGAAATTGCAGAACCGTTTCTCACACTCAGGATGAACGTGTCGACGAGTGCCTTTGCGACTGGGATCGCTGGAGCTGGGACAGATTGTAGTGGGAAAGTACCCTACTTGGAGAGGGTTCTGCTCAGTGGAAACTTCCGTTACATATTTCAGTGCTCTGCTCACACAAATAATAAATAACAGGTCCTCGGAGAGTTGTAGCAGAGGGTGTGAAAATAACGAGCAACCCGCCCATTCACACATTGACTGGCTGGATGTCCTTAAATAGAAAAAAAAACTCCTATTGGAAATTAGCTTGTAATAACTGGGGAACATCGTGTCTAGCCATAAATACTTTTTCGCTTGGATCTACCCAGAGAATTGGGAAATGCTCCGTTTAAAACAAAACAAAACACACCAGCTGGCAAATTGCAGCAAAAATTCCCGAACAATGATGGGAAAATGGTTTCTTTTTCCCATATTGTTTCGATGCATTTAACAATCTAATAACTCAAACATGTCAAAAACTGTAAACACTAAAGAACATGAAGACAGCAACTACAGATTTACGATGCAAAACTTTTGAGCCACAACGAATCTGTGGAAAGAAATGCAAAGCCCTACCACAAAATGGCACTGCCGTTTCCCCAAGATGTTGGAGAGGGCTTGAACGTATGCCCTTCCTTTTGGTTCAGATCTATCAACTCCAGTGTTTTATTTCCAAGGGTGAAATATTTGTGAAAGCTACTGAGAAATTGTACAAGAGTGTACAATAGGGCATGAAATGAAGGATCTCACCAAAAAAGACTGGCTTTGAAGGAGGTATTTGATGGATCAGAACCAACATCATGGAAGACTTTTTTTCCTGGTTTTCAAATGCCTGCGTATGTTGCTGTAGCTGTCCTTGCCTGACGTCTCTGTATGTACAGTGGAAGGTCTCATTAACTGGAACCCTCACACTGCCTCATGGTATAGTAGCTAGAATGTGGGACTGTGAAGATGTGCTTCAAAATTCCCAGTCAATCTTGAAGCTCTCTAAGTGATCTTGGGCCACTGGCGTGCTTTCTCTCTCTCTCTCTCTTCTGAAACCACCTGGGTATGTTTAGTTTGGTGAAGAGAAGGTTAAGAGGTGACATGATAGCCATCTTTAGCTAATTGAAAGGCTGTCATGTTGGTGAGGGAGCAAGCTTGTTTTCTGCTGCTCCAGAGACTAGGACTAGGAGTAGTGGGCTCAAGGTGAAGGAAAAGAGATTCTACCTAAACATCAGGAAAAACTTCCTGACCATCAGGGCTGTTCAACAGTGGAATGCACTACCTCGGAGGGTGGTGGAGTCTCCTTCTCTAGAGGTTTTTAAACAGAGGCTGGATGAGCATATGTCGAGAGTGCTTTGATTGTATGTTCCTGCATTGCAGGGGGTTGGACTGGATGGCCTTTGGGGTCTCTTCCAACTCTACGATTCTATGATTCTACCTCACTACGTGTTAGGGATGGGATCTGGGGGATCCCCCGGAATTACAGCTCAACTCCAGCCTACAGAGATCAGTTCCTTTGGAGAAAATGGATGCTTTGGAGGGTGAACTTTATGGTACCCCACTGAAGTCCCTGTCTTCTCCAGGCTCCATCCCCAAATTTCCAGGAGTTTCCCTACCTAGCTCTTGCAACCCTATCTCCCCACCCCCTGCCTATGGCCGGGGGTGGGGGTGGGGGTGGGGCTGGCAACCCTACAAAGTGTGGAGGATGAGGAGCTATGTAGGCCAGCCCAAATTTTCCAGAAGAAGAAGATAAAAATGAAGCGGATGATCTGGTTTCCTCCCATTCTAAACAGGGTTGTAATTATTTGGGGAGGAATTGTAGGCAAGGGAGGGCAGGAAGGGGGGGGGGATTAACAGGGTCATTTACAAGACCAGCTGAGGATTGGGGGATGGAAAGTCACAGTCAGTGTTGCCCGAGGAAAGAAGGGTGCAGACAAAACAAAGAGGAAGGCTGTAGAGAGTCTGAAAAGGCAAAGGGTTTGTCCACAACTAAGCTTGGAAGCCAAGGCAGGGATTTATGGAAGAATTCCACATGGTATGATCAATGAAAGGCCCAGATGGATGTGTTTCTTTTCAATGGGACAACATCCCAGGTAATATGTACTGAAAATATTAACTTGACTCAGAGCTTTTATTACTTGGTTGCATATTTCCTTGGAAAATGCTTCCCATACACCGGGGAAGCTCAGTACCCTCCGGTGATTTAGAGCTTTCTCGGCTTTGTTGAATAGTACACCTGTTTCGGAAAGGAGGTGCTTTTCTCCAATATGAACCACCTGGTGCTTTCATATGGCCCACCAAGCATGAGATGCTAACATTTAGCCATTAATAATCTGCCCTGGCTGCAGTCCAGTGAACCCAGAGGGGCTTTCATATTCGATTGCCGGAATATTCTTTGAGATAATAGTTGGCATTGCTTGTGGTTTTAATTTAAGGAGAGAAATAATAAAAACCATTTCTGGCTAGCGTGTGTCACCAGTTGGCCTCCTGATGTTTCAATGAACAAAATCCCCAAATTCTCCCCCAAAGCACACATCTGGTAGTATCACGTGGTATAGCCCTCTTCGGCTGTAACACGTCAGACTGTACCACTTCCAAAAACCCTGGTCTTTCAGCAAAAAATGCATTTGTTTTTCTTATAGGCAAAGTTTGATGTTCCCATTTTTGTTTGGTTGTTTGTTTATACTTTCGATTTATTTGCTGCCCTCCCCCGAAGGGCTCAGGGCGGCGCACAACACAATATACTATTAATAGTAATATTTAAAATCAATAACAATATAGCTACTAATAAAACCAGTATAAAAATACAAAATAAAACTACCGAAGAAAATGTAGGAGAGCATTCAGATATGGGGCCCTTAGATTCTGTATTCTGCAGTATTACAGTATTATTATAGTACTATGTGATATTTCTCAATGTGTAATTTGACTCTGTGCAGAACTGCCTGTTGTTTTGGGTTTTTTTTAAGAAGTCAAGAGTATATTATTGAAACAGATATACAATAACCACATACACAGCTGCACACAACACTCAATGTTATTTTGACATCCATAAAAAGGTAATCACTCAACAGACAACCATTTGCTTTGTATGGAAAAATCTCATTGGCTTCAATTGTTGGTATCTCCTCAAGCTGCAGATCTGGGGGCACACTGTGAGAGCGGTCTGGAGTTAGCACCAAAGCCAGGTTTACGGGCTTTTAATGGAGCATCATATTTGGCTGGCGTTCTGCTGCAATTTACAGATTTGTATCATAAGCTTCATGTGTATGTAGGGCCCCAAAGGATTAAAAAAACTATCCCAAACCTGTTATCAAGTTTGGTGGTCCCCAGAGGCATAGCTCGAAGGGGGCGGGGTGGGGTTGCACAAGGCACTGGGCATGTACCCCTGTGGGGGTATGGCAAGGGTGTAGTGGGGGCATTCCGGGGCGGGGTGGGACGGGGGCGGAGGACGCACCAGTGCACCGTGTGCTTTCCCCCCTTGCTACGCCTCTGGTGGTCCCATATAAATTGCTTTTTCTAAGAAGGCCTAATATGGCAGGCCAGGTCAATAACTTATTAGATTATTTTTTTCCTAAGAAGGCCTAACATGGTCAATAACAGGCCAGGTCAATAACTTATTAGATGCAGCAATAACTTATTAGAACCAGTGTGGTACATAGGATCTTGGAGTCCTGTGTTCAAATTCCCATTCCGCCACAGAAGCTTACTGTCTTTAGCCTGTCACTCCTTCTCAGCCTCACCTACCTCACCAGATTGTTGTGAAGATAAATGGAAGAGAGGACTGTGATGCTGTAAACCAATGTGGAGCCCTCCTGACAACTGATGGGAAATGGGGGTGGTAGGGTTGCTAGCTCCAGGTTGAGAAACTACTGAAAATTTGAGGATGGAGGCAGGAGGACAAGGGCCCTAGTGTGGCGCAATGTCATAAAGTTTACCCTCCAAAGCATCCATTTTCTTCAGGGAAAGTGATCACTGTAGTCTGGATCCCTGGGTCCCATCTGGAGCCTGGAATCCTCAGGGTCCTCATTAAGGAGAAGAATGGGGCAAATGTATCTCAATATCTAAATAAATAGAATAAAAGCTCAGAGCACGATTGCTTTGCCAAACACTCTCCGAAACTAATGGACTCCTTGTTCGGAGAGGCTCCAGGCAAGAATCTTGTAAATGTCATAGAATATATGCAGAATGTTTTTCCTAAAATTCCGAAGTGTGTTATTAAAGTAGACACGCAACACATGAAAACAAAATGTGTAAAGGTATGTCCAAACTGAATTCCATAAGGGCATCAACGTTCATACAAATCCACGTTCCACTGTTGCAGCGAGATCCCCAAATTCTAGATGTTTTCTGTTCGGCTCTGTACGAATTCCACACATTTCATCGAATTATAAAACTATTCAGTGTAAACCATCATTTCTCTGGCTCCTGTCCCAATGAAGAGAAAAACCCTAACCATTTCCAATCCCTCTAAATATTTGAGTTAATTTTTTTCAAAGCATCAATTGTTCACTTCTTGATTTCCCAGGAGTATTGGCAGAAGTATCTTTTTTTCCCTTCTTCCAGAATTGAGCAATTGTGATTCGCTGGGCTATTAACAAGAGAAACATCAGGGTTTTTTTTTTTGGGTCAAACATACTCAGATGTCCTACCTAGCACAAGTGCTTTCAAATCCATCGCAGTAAAACTGTTCCTGTTATTTCTGTTGGTTTGCCTAATAGTTGACCCAAGGCCAGATCCACCAGGCATGTGTCAAATCAGGTTTTGTGGCGCCACATTGCCAGCAATTAGAAGGAATATTTCTATATTTTTATATTTCTATAAACTTTTTTTAAAGCCTTCAGGGTGTCTTTTACCATCTTAAAAAGATCTTATAATGATTTCTGATTAAATTGACAGATGGGGATTTTTTTTCTTATCCCTGGTTCCTTTACATCTCCTTGTATAATCCTGTTTTTCTTGTTCAAGGGCTGTATCCCATACTTGGTCATAGCTGTTAAAATTAGGACTCTGAATTTTAATTCCAATTTTACACCGTTTAACAACCACACCTTTGTTGCTTCACCAATTATTTCTTCAAATTCCTCAGGAACCTATTCACCTTAGCTGAAAATAATGAAATGTGGTCTTTGATTATTTCCTCTTTCCACTATTTTTCATTCTGTATGTTCTGCTAAATCCTTAATTCTTGTTAAAATGAAGGTAGAGTCTCATGCAACGATCAATATAGGATTGCCAACAGACCTGGGGGGAAAAAAGTCCTTAATAGAACCTTAATGTGTGGATGTGGGCTGCTGAAACTTTTCATAGCATTGGGGTAAAGAACATCACCAAGTAAATAGCAGCCCATTAAGCCTCAAAAAAGGAACAGGGTGTTATTTTCTCTTGGGATTTGTAAACCTGAGGCATAGAGAACATTTGCAGAGTAGAAGTGTGCTACAGCAAAGGTTGCTCTCTTCTGTGGCAGTTTGCACAAAGTGTTCCCTTGCTGTGTAAACCAGAGGCAGATCTTGGGGGCTTGGGAGGGGGCTGACTCTCCAGATACCACTCTCCTGGGTCATGTGAGGGCATGGGTGAATCTGAAGGGTTTCTGCAGTGTGTGGTTGGGGCGGGGGGGGGGGGAGGAAATCAAAAGTTCCTTAATGATACAGGGCAGGGAACATGTACCAAGCTCTGCCCAGAAGTTAGCAGAGGAGCAATTTGAGAGCTTGCCCCAAGCACCTTTTTCTGTAGATACGCCCCTGACAGTGCTATTTCTCTTGAGGTCCTCTCCCTAAAACCCTGACCCTTTGGGAGCAGCAGTGGTGTAGTGGTTAAAATCAGGTGCATTCTAATCTGGAGGAACCGGGTTTGATTCCCTGCTCTGCCGCCTGAGCTGTGGAGGCTTATCTGGGGAATTCAGATTAACCTGTACACTCCCACACACGCCAGCTGGGTGACCTTGGGCTAGTCACAGCTTCTCGGAGCTCTCTCAGCCCCACCCACCTCACAGGGTGTTTGTTGTGAGGGGGGAAGGGCAAGGAGATTGTAAGCCCCTTTGAGTCTCCTACAGGAGAGAAAGGGGGGATATAAATCCAAACTCCTCCTCCTCCTCTTCCTCCTCCTCTTGTGTTGTAAGGGCCAAGTGAGCTGCAATATTGTTCCCTGCCACTGCTGTTTAACTGCAGGGAAAGCTCTTTAAAACATATACCGTATATACTCATGTATAAGTCGAATTTTTCAGCACATTTTAAATGCTGAAAAAGCTCCCCTCGACTTATATGCGGGTCATTAAATTTTTTGGTGTGTTTTTACTTTGCCGGCCAGCCGGGGGCGCAGTTTTCATGCTAGAGGCACCAAAATTCCAGAGTACCCTCAGAAGACTCTCCTGAGGATACCAGCCAAGTTTGGTAAAGTTTGGTTCAGGGGGTCCAAAGTTATGGACCCCCAAAGGAGGTGCCCCATTCCCCATTGTTTTCAATGGAAGCTATTAGTAGATGGGGCTACCCTTTTGAGGGTCCCTAACTTTGGACCCGCTGAACTAAACTTCACCAAACCTGGCTGGTCTCATCAGGAGAGTCTCTTTATGATACCAGCCAGGTTTGGTGAAGTTTGGGTCAGGGGATCCAAAGTTATTGATTCCCAAAGGGATGCCCCATCCCCCATTGTTTACAATGGAAGCTAATAGTAGATTTTTCATTTCTGATAATATCCCTCTTAAAATCTAAGTTGGGTTACATTTGGACATACAGATGATGATGAGGAATCCAGTTTTGAAGGATTTTAACTCTTGTGTTTTAGTTTGGTTGCTGGTTGAGCTAAGGTTTTTGTACTTTTAAAGTTATTGTTGATACCATATTGTTCTTGTTGACCCTCTTTTCCACTTACAGAGCCAGTTTACTGTTTTTCTTTGAAATAAATATTCAAAAACATTTAACCTACTGATGCTTCAATTGATGCTGCATTTCCCACCCTCGACTTATACGCGAGTCAATAAGTTTTCCCAGTTTTTTGTGGTAAAATTAGGTGCCTCGACTTATATGCGGGTCGACTTATACACGAGTATATACGGTAGTCCATTTATGCATGCACTACTTACAACACTGTTTGCTTTGCTAGTGGGGTTTGCTCACATGATTCTCCTCCTGCCAAGTGTCCTTAGCTGAGCCAAACTGCCACTCCTCCCACCCCCCCTTGGTTTCCTCACTGTTTCCAAGCAACCTCCATTTGGGGAAGTTGTTTCTGCCATCTTTGGTGTAGCCTTGGTTTGCTAACCCATGTCAATTTCTTTTTAGTTTTGCTGAAGTGATACAGCATGCATTTCTTAAAAGTCCTTATGCTTCTGGTGGCCCGAAGAGTGGGAGGAACTGCTGTGGTGTGGTTGGGGGAAGGCAGGAAGGAGAATGAAACTGAAAACTAAATGCTTGCTGATCTTCGCTTTCCCTGGGAAGGGGAAGGAAAGTTGCACTTTCAAAGTTTTCAGGAAACGGGGTGGGGGGGTTCTCTTATCTGAAGTCAGTGTGACTGTCAAAAAGGGGGAACCATGTGTAATTGAGAATCACACTGGAAGGGGATGTATACTCAATGCAAAGCAGACCACAAGTGTATAAATGGTCATAGTGTCTGTTTTATCACTTGTAAGTGGAGAACCTTTTCTATTTTTCTGTAGATCAGTGTAAAAAACGTGTGGCCACATTAATTTAGACATAAGAGTGTCACTCATTTTGATGCTTCCTTCTTGTCCTGGGCCTTTTTTTTCTAAGGGTGATCTTCCTTCCTATTTGGATTCTCTGGTTAGTCTAAAATAATGTAGAACCTTTATCCACTGAAGATTTAATTGCCCTTTTCAACAGTTCTGCTGGGCCGTCTATTTATTTGTTTATTTGCTTGCTTGTTTATTCAGTTTTTACTCACCCTCTCCTGATAGATCAGGCTCAGGAGAACAACATATAGTAGTTACAACCTTAAAACTCAGAGGTGTCTGCTAAGGATCCCTTTTGCAGACTGGCCTGTGTCCCTGTCCTTTTCAGTCAGTGGACTCCTCGGTACATATTCTTTTGCAATGTCCTTATGTTCTCAGGCTAAAATGGATTGTGTCAAGTTTCAACGATTGGTCCACAAATTGGTCCACAACTTGCTTGGTTTCCCTAGCAACTTTAGAACATTCCGCACATGCAGAATAAGGCACTTTCAAACTGCTTTCAGTGCTCTTTGAAGCTGTGCGGAATGGCAAAATCCACTTGCAAACAGTTGTGAAAGTGGTTTGAAAATGCATTATTTTGCGTGTGCGGAAGGGGCCCTAGTTTTTTAGAGCCTGCAGAAAAGCATTGAAGGGAGGTGTTTTTAGATACTTGTCTTATTTACGTCATAGTCACTTAAATTGTTCAGAAGAAAGGTTTAGGTTTGCACAGCAGATCAGTTTTCAAAAGGACATGTCCTAAAGCCACACTCGAGAAGTCTCTGCTGACCCTTTCAAATGCTTTTTCAGCATCTAAATAAGGAGGGCACAAGGCTATTTACCATCTATTGTCTTTACCTCCTACACCCGTGGTGGCGAACCTTTGGCACTCCAGATGTTGTGGACTACAATTCCCATCAGCCCCTGCCAGCATGGCTAATTGGCCATGCTGGTAGGGGCTGATGGGAATTGTAGTCCATAACATCTGGAGTGCCAAAGGTTCGCCACCACTGTCCTACACTGATAAGTGGCATGTGGTATTCTTCACAAGCTACCCATTAATTAACACTGTTTAATTAGGAGTTGCAGCTGTCATGATCTCAACATATTTTTTACTTACTTACTTACTTACTTACTTACTTACTTACTTACTTACTTACTTACTTACTTCATTTATGTGCCTCTTTTCCCCCCAGCGGGAACCAGCAGTTTATGTCATTTGTCTCTCTTCCATTCCACATCAACCCTGTGAGGTAGGTTAGGCTGAGATTGGCGCAAGGTTACCCAGCAAGTTTTTATGGTACAATGGGTATTTGAAACTTTGTTTCCTGGGTCCTGTTCTAACATCCTAACCTGAAGAAACAATAAGATTTTACATTAGCTGGGTCTTTGGCTTTTTAGAAATATCAAACTGACTTTTGCATTTGACCAGATACCCTGTTTCCCCGAAAATAAGACAGTGTCTTATATTAAGTTTTGCTCCCAAAGATGCGCTATGTCTTATTTTCAGGGGACGTCTTATTTTTCTGCTCCACAGCTGCATGCTCTGGTTGACGGGCATGCTTCCAAACAAAAACATTGCTACCTCTCACTTTTGGGGGATGCTTTATATTTAGCACTTCAGCAAAACCTCTACTACATCTTATTTTCAGGGGATGTCTTATTTTCGAGGAAAAAGGGTACCAAACATTTCCTCAAAATATTCACCACTTTGTGTATTTTTGTACTAAGCGCTCTCTTGTATTTATGAACTTTATGAAATGAAGTGGTGAGACTAGTTAATCCTGGGCTCTTATTCTTCAGGAATTTGTCCATAACCTTTCCAATTTTTTAAGTATCTTCACGGGGTCTGCCTGCTTTATTGATTTCCATGAAGTGGGTTTTATTAAGAATATTCCTAATTTGATTGCGGGGGGTGGGGGGGGGGAGTTTACTTTAAGAATATAATTTTGCCATATATTTAATGATTTCATTCACTTTTGTTATAATGTGATTCCTTTTGTTTGGATAGGTGTAATCCATGATGTTCCCCTAAGGTTGTTATATTCTGTGTGCCAAGAACTTCCTTAGGGTGTTTCCAAAATTTTTTTTGCAGAAGCAAACAATTACATGGTTTAGAAATCTCCAGCAAACTCAGCTGTGCTGTGTCTCTAAAAAAACATAGATGTACTCTCCTTCTATTTTGTGAAAGATTACATCTTCATAATAAATTTTATTTTAAAATTCATCTTTCTTTGAACTCTTGAAAGCAGCAATACATATTAAGAGCTCTCTCACAACCTTTAATGCTTCCCACATCACAAAATTAGACATGTCACATTAACCTTCAAGAAATGTTTAATTTCTTCCCTCACTTCCTTTTCTTAACAATTTCCTTATCTGATAATAATAAATTATTCATGCCTGAAATCCTAACCTTCTTAGTAAATCCTATAAATTTCACAGTATGCTGAGTCATACAAAGAATCTAACTGGGACGAATTATTATAAAAGTGTATCTGAACTGGAATATCCACACTAAATTTCAGAACATTTTAATTATATCTGGATTTTTAATTCCATCATTCCACCAAGAAACTCAGCACGCCAAACTTCCTTTCTGTCGTTGCATCCTCACAACACCCCTGCGAGGTGTGCTAGGCTGAGAGAGAAACTGACTTATGATGATTCCTCCAGTGAGTTTTGATGCTTTATTGGGAACTGAATCCAAGTTTTAACACCTTGTCATTTGAGAAGCTGTGCTGGCCCTCATTACTTTTATAATTTTAATATATGCTGCCACAGGAAGTGGTGATGGCCACTAACCTGGATAGCTTTAAAAAGGGCTTGGACAGATTTATGGAGAAGTCGATCTGTGGCTACCAATCTTGATCCTCCTTTATCTCAGATTGCAAATGCCTTAGCAGACCAGGTTCTTGGGAGGAGCAGCAGCAGCAGCAGGCCATTGCTTTCACATCCTGCACGTGAACTCCCAAAGGCACCTGGTGGGCCACTGCGAGTAGCAGAGTGCTGGACTAGATGGACTCTGGTCTGATCCAGCAGGCTAGTTCTTATGTTCTTATGGCTGTTTATATTGTGTTTTAATTGTCTGCAAGCGGAACCTCTGTGATGGAAACTGTTAAAAATCAATAAAGATTTCACATTGCAGGTAAGATTTCTGCTCTAGTAAGATCTTTGGATGAAACGTCTTCTCTCACCGTAACTCTGCTATGGCCTGACCTCCCATTTTTTCCTAGTTTCTTTAGAGTCTGGGACAATCTGATGTTTACATGTAGCCCAGGAAGAAATCAGGGCTGCGCTAAATATAAACACAAGAGGGATTAAGGTTTCATGTTGAGTTGAGCATCCATGAGGCAGCGTTGCGACCTCTGGGTTGGGAAATCCCTGGGGATTTTGTGGGAGGAGTATGGGAAGGGTGGGATTGGGGAGTTACCTCAGCAGGATATTGTCATAGAGTCCACTTTCCAAAAGCAGCCATTTTCTCCAGGAGAAGAGATCTCTCTGTAGCTTGGAGTTGTAATTTCAGAAGCTCTAATTCCTGGAGGTCGGCAGCCGCAGGCGGAGTACTAAGGGTGGGGGACGCTTTTATCACCTTTCTGGATTCGTTGTTCACATTCCAGTATGTCAACCTGGGTGAATTAAAAAAACAACCGATGGTCCCAGAACTTAAAATCGCCACTTGCCTTCCCTTTCAAATCTTTCCAAAAGTAGGTGCCGAGACACAGCCAGGCTTCTGGGTGTCTGTAATTGAATCCAGGCCCACAGTGTTTGCTCCAGCTTCAGGTCTTTGAGGTCAAGTTACAGGAGCTGAAACTGGAGAGCTTCTAGTGGAGCTGAGGTTTGTGCTTCTTGATCCCAAAGGCAGAAATCCTATGCTGTTGTCCATGCAATGGCGGAGAAGGCCAGGCTGCTATTATTTCTATTAAAGCTGGCTGATGTACAGGCTTTGCACTATTTGCTGATCGCAAGGGCGGATGCTGCATTTATAGGGGCGCCAAACTTTAGGCCATAAGTGTCAAACTTGTGGCCCTCCAGATGCTATGGACTACAATTCCCATCATCCCCTGCCAGCATCATGCTGGCAGGGGATGATGGGAACTGTAGTCCATAACATCTGCAGGGCCACGAGTTTGACACCTGTGCTCTAGGCAGTACTCTGACTATTACAGGTGGTCTTCAGATCATCAAGTTCTGTTCCCCTGAAGAAAATGGCTGCTTTGGAGGGTGGAAACTATGGCATTATACCCTGCTGAGCTTCTTCCCCTTCCTAAACCCCACCCTTCCCAGGCCCCACCCCCCAAATCTCCTGGTCTTTCCCAGTCCAGAGGTGGCAACCCTGTGCATTTAGGAGATGCCAACTCCAGCTTGAGAAATTCCTGGAGATCTGGGGGCTGGATCTGTTGTAGGACAACATTTGGGCAGGGAAGAAAACTCACTGGGGATGTGATTCCATACAATTTACCATCCAAAGCTGCCATTTTCCTTTAGGGAAACTGATCTTGGGTGATCAGTTCTAAATTTGGGGGAAATACTTGGGAAGGTTAAGCCATTTTCTTCTACTATGATTAAGGGGCAACCAACAAACAGGATGTGTCCATTTTCTGTAGAAGAAGCAATGTTGATGTGGCATCTGCCACCAAACATGAGGAGTGACAGAGAGGCACTGCATCTTTAAGAGATACTCACCCAGATTGGTCTCAGGGAGGGATGTATTTAGTTACTTCATTTATATCTCCCCCCCAAAGAGCTTTCACCCTTCTCCTCTCCTCCATTTTATCTTTGCAACAGAGGTTAAGCTGAGAGTGTATTCAAGACGGGATTCAAACGTGGGTCAGCCAGATCCTAGTCTGCTACTCTAACCATTAGGCAACACTGGCCATTTCATTTGTAGAAAAGCTAAGTACCTTATATTGTACAAACGGTGGAGGTTGGTATATTACAGCAAATGGGATAATGGTGTCCCCAAGTCAGGCTATCCCTGATCCCCTCCTGCCTGCCTTCTTAAGAGCAGGTGGACTCTATTCTAGAGAACCTGCTTTGATTCCCTTCTCCTCCACATGAGCAGAAAACTGTAATCTGTTCTCTCAGAACTCTCTGAGCCCCACCTATCTCACAAGGTATCTGCTGTGAGGAGGAGAAGGGAAGGAGTTTGTAAGCTGCTTTGAGACTCCTTGAGCAGCAGTGGCGTAGTGGCTAAGAGCAGGTGCACTCTGATCTGGAGGAACCGGGTTTGATTCCCAGCTCTGCTGCCTGAGCTGTGAAGGCTTATCTGGGGAATTCAGATTAGCCTGTACACTCCCACACACGCCAGCTGGGTGACCTTGGGCTAGTTACAGCTTTTCAGATCTCTCTCAGCCTCACCTACCTCACAGGGTGTTTGTTGTGAGGGGAGAAGGGCAAGGAGATTGTAAGCCCCTTTGAGTCTCCTACAGGAGAGAAAGGGGGGATATAAATCCAAACTCCTCCTCCTCCTCCTCCTCCTCCTCCTCCTCCTCTTCTTCTTCTTCTTCTTCTTCTTCTTCTTCTTCTTCTTCTTCTTCTTCTTCTTCTTCTTCTTCTTCTTCTTCTTCTTCTTCTTCTTCTTCTTCTTCTTCCTCCTCCTCCTCCTCCTCCTCCTCCTCCTCCTTACAGTTGAGAAAAGCAGGGTATAAATCCAAAACCTTCCTCCTCCTCTTTCTTCTTCTTCTTAGCAGACTTTCCAGGGTGTGGCATACCTTCAGTTTCTATCTTGTTTTTAATTCAGGAAATTCCCACACTGCAAAGGTAAATCACTACCTCTTCTGTTCAAATCACAGCCACCTACACCAGCATCATCAATAATCATAATCTATATACGAATTTCCAAGTTGGACCAAATCTGAGGATGCATAAATACTACTTATGGAAGATAAATGGCATGTGGAAAAAACCAGAAAGGCTGTAGAAAGGAAAGTCTTCTGGGAGGTTTTCACATATGAGCAAAAGGAGACAGAAAATATTGCGCATCTGTCTAAGAGAGACGGAATAGGCACGTGGGGAACAGGAGAGGGAGCATCTTTAGGTTACGCCTTTGGAAGAACTTCGTAGCAACTGAACATGAAGCCACCTAAGGAAATCATGGCCATGTCCCTCCTCCCTTCCCTGAAGGTTTGTTGGGAAATAGTTATGTATTTCATGTGTTGCTTTGACCTTGCCAAAGGCAGGTGGCTGCTGCAAAACTCACACCGTTGCACAATAAGGCTGTGGAAAGGCCTATTCCCCGTGAAGCACAGAGTCCCTCTCTCGAGCATGCGATTTATGTGCCAGATGTGACTCCGCTGTTTCGCAGGTGTGACCGGCTTGAGCCGAAGGGCCGTTCGGAAAGGAGACAGATTGCCTCATTATGCAATCAATGTAAATTATGGCTCGACTTTTTACATGTGTACCGTATAAAGACAACACGCCCCACTTGCGCCGGCTGTTTCCGACCGTGCGAAAAAGAACCTGCGCTCGTCAGCCTTCCAGGAAAAGCATATGGCTATAATTCACCAATTCAGCATTCATTAAAAAAATATATGGGACCTCTGCTGAGGATGAGGTCCGGGAGGCGCTTTCCAAATTCCACCCAGATGAAGTCACAGATTATTGCAAAAAGGAATATTATGCTAATGTGACCTCCTTTGTATTGGGGATCTTAATGAAAGGAATGGCATCACCTAGGTTTTGCATGCCACGCTTTTAGCATGCTCTGGCATTGTTTGAACTTTTTTTTTTACAGCCCTATGCCATAAGAAAAGACATGCCAAAATATGACTGTGTAAATCTAAACTATGCTAAACAGAAGCTTCTGAGTCAACTGTAGTGCCCTTCCAGGTTATTGTGAACGGCCATAGAAGGCAACAAGCTTCTTGCTCTTTTTTTAAAAAGGAGAATGAAAATCTATGGCCTCATTCCATAGGGTCTTAATTTACAACAGCCACCTCCCGGAGTAGCACTACTTTCTCTCCATGTAGAGCAGTGATGGTGAACCATTTCAAGACCGAGTGCCCAAATTGCAACCCAAAACCCGCTTATTTATCGCAAAGTGCCAACCCGGCACTTTAACCTGAATACTGAGGTTTTACTTTAGAAAAAAACGGTTGGCTCCGAGGCGTGCGTTACTCAGGAGTAAGCTTGGTGGTAGTCAGTGGCTTTCCTTTGACGCAACCGTGCAACTCTTCCAATGGGTGAATCACGACCCTAGGAGGGTTTACTCAGAAGCAAGCCCCATTGCCAGCAACAGAGCTTACTCCCAGGTAAAGGATCGCGCTTTAGTTCTTTGCATGAAAATCAGTGGGGTTTAACAGCGCTTAACAGGATTACCTACACTGCTTCCCCAAAACTAAGTCTTAGGTTTAATGCTAATAATCGAGCCCAGCAGCCCAAGCCAGCCTAGATGTGTGTGTGTGGGGGGGCACTCTGTTTGCGCATGCCCACAGAGAGGGCTCTGAGTGCCACCTCTGGCACCCGTGCCATAGGTTCGCCACCACTGATGTAGAGACTTACAATAGTCTTTTTAGAAGAAGAGTTTGGATTTATACCACACTTTTCTCAACTGTAGGGAGTCTCAAAGTGGCTTACAGATTCCTTCCCTTCCTCTCCCCGCAACAGACATCTTGTGAGGGAGGTGGAACTGAGAGAGTTCAGAGAAAACTATGACTAGCCCAAGGTCACCCAGCAGGCTTCATGCAAAGAAGTGCAGAAACAAATCCTGGTTCAACAGATTAGAGTCCGCTGATCATTTAGACCACAGGTGTCAAACTCGCGGCCCTCCAGATGTTATGGACTACAGTTCCCATCATCCCCTGCCAAAATGATGCTGGCAGGGGATGATGGGAAATGTAGTCCATAACATCTGGAGGGCTGTGAGTTTGGCACCTATGATTTAGACTATTAGTGGTTAAGAATGGAGGACTCTAATCAGCCAACTTGATGATGTTATAAAAGCTTCAGTTACCAATCAGAACAATTTACCATATTGAAACAAAATACATAGACATATACTTTTTGCGAATATGATTTCAGAAGATAGCTATGTTTATCTGCAGTACAAAGATTCAAATCCAGTAGCACCAACAAGAGTTTCATGATATGAGCTTTCTAGAGTCAATGCTCCTTTTTGAACTCAAAACATGGCTATACAGCCATGAAAAAAGAGTAAAGTGCACACACATACCCCATAATCTATATCTATAAACGCGAAATACCACTGACTGACTCACTGACTCATCAACAGAACTCAAAAACCACCGAAGCCACACACATGAAATTTGGCACACCTGTTCCTTACGTCTCCAGGTGCTCACTAATATTCACTTTCACTTGATTTATTACCCATTTACTGTTTTAACTGCTCATTTCTGGCCATCTGCACGAACATTCTACGGGCAAACCAACCGCTCAGTCCACAGACATGCTGCACGAACATTCTAAGGGTAACAGTTCAACACCACCAGCTTCATGACTTTCACCAACTGCACTCTACCACCATCCTCTGAAAACATTTGAAAACAAAGCCATCAGTCCACAGACAGGCTGTGAGGAAATATGCTGCATGTCACCCCAAAGTTCACAAACAGGCTGCAAAAAAGTATGCTGAATGTCACCCTGAAGTTAACAGACAGGCTGTAAAAAAGTACTCCTCCACCCACCCTCACGTTAGCAACACTGCTACAGCCAAATACTATCAAAACAGATTACAAACCACATAATCACCTTGGACTACTAAACATTTGTCGGGTTTTGCATATGGACATCAGATTGCTTACTGTGGAGACAAGTTTATTGCTCTCGGCCTCTGATCACCCTGTGCTTGGTGTCGTGCTCTGAAGTGGCAGGATGAGTCCCCAGGAATGTGCTGCAGTGGTGGTACAGTCCAGCTCCCTGCCCTTCAACCCTACCTTGAACCTCTTCACAGCCTTCTCACTCATCAGCGTCCAATGGCAGAACACTTCCTTTCTGCATCCTGAAAATACAACGCTGCTTCCAAATGATGTCTTTTGGAGCCCACAAGGTGAAAGAGAGAAGTTTCATGCCAACATTCAAAGTGCACGGACAGGTCTACTGAATGCTGAATGTCACCCCGAAGTTCATAGAGAAGCTGTGATGAAGTATGCGGACTGTCACCCAGAAATTCACAGAAAGGCTGAGAGGAAGTATTTCTCGACCAACCCTCACGTTAACCAGACCGCGACAGCCAAATACAATCAAAACAGATTACAAACATATTACAAACCTTGTAGCGAAATACGAATCCTGCTAGTATTCTGGCAGGTGATGGCAAACCCTATGTGCACACGTGCCAGAGGAATTAAGCACTCAGGAAACCCTCTTTGTGGGCATGATGCACCATCATCCCAGTTTGTAGACGCTAAGGCAGTGGCATAGCACCAAAGGTTGAGGGGTGTGCAACGCACTGAGCACTTACCCCTGTAGAGGACATGAATAAAACGTTCTGAGGGCATGGTGGGGGTGTATCAAGGTGTTCCACGGGTGTTGCAGGTCAGAGTGTGAAAGGGGCAGGCGGGGGCATGCTTGGGGGCACAGAGGCGCCTGCGATTGCCCCAGATGCAGTTTCCACTTGCTCTGCCCCTGGCACTCAGTCTCTCTTAAAGGTTCGCCATCACTGTTCTATAGAGGTTTTGCCATATGGATGTTGCACAATGCGTGCGTTAGGTTTTAAGTGGCTGACAAATCAGAGAACACATTCTGTTTAAAGCAGTTAACCCACAGCAATCCAACAAGACTTTGTGTATGGATCCAGGTACATTCCCCATCATTGTGTCAACAAATCTTTGATTTTCCTGAAGAAGATCTACTTATTTAGAAACTAGAACCTTCATGGTTAAAAGGGGCATGTACAAGAAGTGGAAAAAGGGGGAAATCACCAAAGAGGAATTCAAGTAATCGGGACAAGTAATCCAGGACATGTAGGGGAAAAGTCAAGAGAAGCTGATGTGCAGAGCGAGCTCAGGCTTGCTGGAGAAATTAAAACCAATAAATAGGCTTTTGCTTATGTCTGTAGAAAAAAAGAAGAAAAAAAAAAAAAGGATATGGTAGGGTCACTTTTAATGCGGAGAGAAGATGGTAAAATGCTAATGGGGCGGAGAAAAGGCAGAACTCCTCGACATCTTCTTTGCCTCGATCATCTAAAAAAGGAAAACAGTGTTCAATGTGGGAAATGGAACAGAAGATAGAGTAGGTGAAATTCAGCACACAATGAATAAAGTGGTAGTACAAGAATACCTGGGTATTTAAAATGAATTCAAATCTCCAGGGCTTGATGAGTAAGAAAGGAAACTGGGGCAGGAATAGCAAGCAGATATATGGAAGAGAGAGTGAGAAAATCAAGAGGCCGGTAGCTGATTAAAGAGGGTATTTCCATGTCCCTTAGTATACTCTACCTCAGATAAAAGATGTTAGTCCAATCAGTTGAGGTGAAGCAGTGGAGAAAATTGTATGCTTCCGCATTAGAGTATAGTCCCGAATGAGTATCGAGAATTATTATTTATTTTTATGCACTGCCTTTGTCAAAACCATTATTTTGTGCATGATTGACTATGCTACTTTGATACAAGAGCATTTATAGATCATTGAACATCTATCATCAAACTTTCAAACAGATGGGGGGAGCAGAACTAGGAAGGTATTAGGACCAGGTGGAGCATTCTACTACAAATAAGGTCCGGCATGTAGAGTTCTGTATGTGAAGAGGAATATACAGCCCTACCAACATATTTTTTTTGAGACAGAGTGAGTGTTGGTATTACTATGGTTCAGTGTGTTCAATGGCACAGAAGAAGTTGAGTGTGAATTATTGTGCAGCAGTTGAATTCTTACTACCTGGCTGAGTCTCGCGAAAGAGAAGCGCCAACAGGAAGAACTAGGTCAAGCTGTGCAGCCAGTGCCGTCCCCATCTCACCGATAGATCCCACAACAGCGTCTCAGGTTAGACGCTGGGAAAGGGCGGGATAACAAGTTCAGATAGGCGAGCAGGCAGGCAGACAAAAAAAAAAAAAAGGGCTTGAATTAATTGTATTTAATCCCAGGCATAGGTGTGATAGAGTTGTAGCCCCTAGTCTTTCCCATCCCTTCCCATACTGTCTTTCCCCTTCCATCTCTGCTGAAATGTCAACCAGTGATCATGCTGTCATGCTGAGCAGGTGGGGCACTGACAGCTACATACAGAGTGCATCCAAGCACAGATGTGACAGCCAGTATCACCAGGCGGGCCTGGAGTATTTACAGCCATCTCTATTCTGAAAATTATGTGTACTAAAACAAATGAAAGTAGACAGGAGGAATTTGCCAGCAGTCAAATGTCTTGTAAAGACAAACATATTTTTGCTGGGACTCTGATTAATGTATAATAGTGAAGGAGAAGATAAGTGGGACACAGCTGCACCTCTGTAAAAGAGCAACACAAAGAAAAGTTGTTTTCACGATGTAATGGATTTGTGCATGAAATGTGAGTTGTTTTAAAAAAATGGTTTTCTAACATCTAGATATTTTAACTTATGTGTCCTAGGATCACAGGGATTGGGGGTGGGGAAGAGAGTCTACACATCCTCTAATACAGTTCAGCTCAGTAACCTTTATTTGGCATTTACAGACTGAATTTTAAAAAGATATAATGCAGGGTTAAACATCTTCTACTAATGAGCTTACCTGTGGTGGCTCTGACCTCTGGAACACTCTCCTCCACCTGGAGATCCACCAGGTGCTGACTCTCCAGTTTAGGCATTTGGCCGAGACCCTCCTCTGTACTTGAGCAAATGGGGTGATCCCATTCTGGAGTGGGGCACTCCCCCCATATGTGCTGTAGTACCTGCTCTCACCTGTATCAGCTCTCTTTTTACTGGTTTCAGACCCAGTCCAAGTTTTGAAATTTGCTAGGGTAGGGCTTAATTCAGGCTGGATAACCATGTATTTTACTAAGAAGAGTTGGATTCATATCCCCCCTTTCTCTTCTGTAAGGAGAGTCAAAGGAACCACAAACTCTTTTCCCTTCCACCCTCACAACAAACACCCTGTGAGGTAGGTGGGCCTGAGAGATCTCTGAAGGAGTAGCTGACTAGCCCAAAGGTCACCCAGCTGGCTTGTGTTGGAGTGCACAGGCCAATCTGAATTCCCCAGATAAACCTCCACAGCTCAAACAGCAGAGCGGGGAATCAAACCCGGTTCCCTCAGATTAGAGTACGCCTGCTCTTAACCACTATTTTATTTATTTATTTATTTATTATGTTTGTATACCGCCCTCCCCGAGAGGCTCAAGGCGGTTTCCATCAACATAAAATTTAAAACATCATAAATATAAGTTGAATTAAAATACATAAAATATTAAACTAGAGATGGTTTCTACTGTTCTATTCAACTATGCCACTGCTGCTCCTTTTTTAAGAGGAGGTGGGTTTAGGGTTAGGGAATGAGGATGATTTATAAAAGGCAGTTTTTAGGATGATTTTATGATTTAGGATGATTATATTTTTGATGGCATCTTAGCAGGCTACTGGTATTCACTGCCTAGGGAGTTTGGTGATGGGTGGAAAATAAGTGTACAGGAAATAAATACATAAATAAATCTGCAGGGGAATCACAAGTGCTGGGACTTGGGAAAGCAATCCATTTCACCTGTCTGGGCCTACCAGGAATTACCAGGTAAAATAATTGGGGTAGAGAATTAGAGAGCATCAGCATCCTTTCTCAAAGCATTCTTTACCAATTCGTGCTGATCCATTGGATTCTTTATAATGGGAGTTGTGTAGTTGCAGGGGAGAATCTCCACCCCCATACCCCATGGGTCCCAGAGGATCCTTTTAAAGAGAGATGAATTTGAGAAATATTGCTTAACTGCTCTGGGGAGGATTCGCGGTGGCTCAGTGACAGAGCTCATTGTGATGGTTTTGTTTGCAAGATGTTGAATCTTGCTCACATCTCAAAGAATGTCAAAGGCAGCCAACAGAATAAATTGTTACTCAATTTCAAAAAAAAAATACAACAACTTAAAAAAGGGACAACTTGGTTTGATCAGCTGCTGTAAAATTTGGGGATTTTGTAATGCGTACAAAGGCCACCGACTGTTGAGAGTCGGAGGCTTGTGCTCTAACAGTATGTGGGAACTTCATGATTAGGCGTTGTGCTGCGCTGACGCTAATTAAAGTGTGCTGTTGATAGGGTTGCCAACTCCAAATTCCCTGGATATCTGGGGGGTTAGAAACCAGTTGGAAGTAGAAAGGGAGGGAGCTAGGATGCTAGAGTCAACCATCAGAAGCTGCTGTTTTCCCCCAGGGGAGTTGATATCGGATATCTGGAGATCAGCTGTAATTCCAAGAAATCTCCAGGCCTTACTTTGAGATTGGTGACCCTAGCTGCTGACTCACAACCAACTCATGGCGGCTCCGCGAAGTTCCACCTCATGGGGTTTCCAAGGCAGTCTCTGCATAGCAGCCCCGGTCTTCATTGGCAGTCTCTCTTTCGAAACACTAACTCCTGCATAGCTTCAAAGCATATATTTTATCCTTTAACAAGCAGCCATGGAGGATTCTGATTTGAACTGGGACAATGGTGTATGTGTATAGAGGTAATTCTTTCCCCTCACACTGGCCACGTCTAGCCCAGCACAAATAAAAAACCTCTTCAGGACGTTAAAAAAAAAGGCATTTTGGGGTGGAATTCTGCACATTTCCCTCCCAAAATGTTTTGGAAAGATGTTTTAATTTGGTCCAAAAGCAGTTTTTTTTGAAAATGGTAAACTAGTTACCTTGTTCCTGAAGCTGCTTTAAAAAACATTTCCTGTTGCTTTTCGCGAGGAGATCAGGGAAACCTTTTATTTTCCCCACCCTGACTGATAAAGCTCTCACTTCCGTTTTTCTCCGGCTGCTCGTTGTATTTTCTGCTGCTTCAGGATTCTGCATGCCGCCTGCCACTTCCAGAAGGTTCCCACAGACATCTCTTCTGCTTGTATTGTGGCTGCCTGCAATTTTCAGTGTTTGGTCCATGAAAGAAAGTTTGTTTTGACTGCCGATTCCACACCGCGTGTCGTTTTTTTTCCTTTTTTTTTTGGGGTGGGTGGGTGTTTGAACACCAATGAGATATCTCTTTAAAGAGATCTCATCGAGAACAAAAAAAGAAAAAAACAACATGTTCATGGAATCGGCAGTCAAAACAAACTTTATTAATGTCCTTTACACGCTGAAATTTCAGGAGACTGCGATGCAAGCAGAGGAAACGCCTGTGGGAACATGTGCATATGGTGGGTGGCACAGAGAGGCTTTCCCCACTACAGAAGGGAGCTAAGGTTGACTCGGTTCCCTTCAGTGGAGGGTGATTCCAGGCTGTCCCCACAGCAACTGAGTTGGGCCCCTGGAACCGAGCTAAGTGGGCGGGATCATCTTGGTGCCTGTTTCGCTCCTCGATCGTGATTGGCGCTTGTGTTACGGCGGGAAACGGGAGCGTTCTTTTTTTCCCAGTTTTTACAGTTTACAGTTACATGTGCTTTCTGCCTGCCACAACTCTCCCATTCTGTGCATGCCACAAAAGTGGCTCACGATTGGTTGAACGGATGAGGTGTCGTTTTGATGCTTCCCCACGTCGAAGTGGTATCGACCTTGTTCCGGCAGAAAAGTGTAGTTCATAACTGCGACAAGGATGTCGCAGTTCTGGGGGGTGGGGGGGGACTGAGACAAAACAATGTTGAGCTCAATGGCAGTGGGGATTCACTGAGGCAAACCTAGGTAGAAACCAGTTCAACTCTGTCAGTGGGGAAAGCCCCAGAGAATCCCGAGGTGACAAAAAATGGCAGGAACAAGCTGTGGAGAAAATGGATGTGAGAGCCTTAACAGTCAAGCAGGAAAGGCAGACAAAAGAACTCTTTCCCCCTGAAACATTATTTTCCCCCACATTACACAAACAAAAAGCCAAACTGGTTCTTTTAAAAGTGTTCCCCAAATGTTTTAAATGGTCTGTGCGGAGTGGGACACTGTTTCCCCATAGAAATCATTCCCCTCAACAATTGTTAACTTCTCTAGGGAAAATATATGTTAGAATCAACTCCGCTGTAGCAAGAAACTAAACCGTGTGGGAGAAAAAGGGTTATTTCCTCCCAACACACAGCCCTAATCTAATCCTCTCTATAGTGGCTTTCTAACATTAAACAAATGTTGTGAGACCCAGTCATGTATTCCCACCTCCTCAAGCCCTGCTTCTGTCACTTCCAGGCAGTTATTGATTAATTACATTTTTATCTGGCTTGCCCCCACTTTGTTTCTCCTCCCAAGGACCCTGAAGATTTAGCTGAGACCGTGTGTGGCCCAAAGTCCCTAAGTTAATGTCTGGGCTCAGCCACTGAGGTTCATAAAGAGCTCTCAGGTGGAATTGCCTAAAATCCCCCTTTAAAACCTGGCAACGTGGATTGCACTGGGGAAAAATCAAGAAGAAGCAAATCAAACACACAGTTCGAATCATCATTCTAGGACCGGCTTTTTTGCTTTCATATTTTAAAGAAATGGATATTCTGCATCAGCATCCAGCATTAAACCGCTTGCGTTGATCAATCCTCCCACAGACCCAAAAGACACAGGTGTCGACTTCAGCTTCTGAGTTTGCCAGCTGTAGTGAGAAGAACCACTTTATAGGCTTTCGGCTTTCAGAGCACCTCGGTAGTGTTGATACGTCTTTGGAAGGCTCCCAGAATTCTCTTGCTCTGAAGAAAATATACGATCTTTATCTTGGGTGTTTCTGCTTTGCTCCATTCTGTCTGCTCTGCGGCCCGCATTCCATTCAGCAAGAGTGCTGAAAAGCAAAGACATTAAAGAGTTTTACGCAAGTGCCTTTACGAAAATCGCATTATTTATTAGCACATACGAGGCTAGAAACCAGTAGTGTAAGTGCCGTGGGAGGATTGGCGTGTGTGACCTGAACACAACCTCCAAGAATGCCAAATGGGAAAGTTCACAGAATATATTAATTGTTCTTAATTTGACATTGCTGTAATGTAATGTTTTCTTTTCTGTAGGGTATAATTAAGTACGTTTTCGAGATGGTAAATGAAAAACCAGGTAGCAGTTTCTGGGAGGCTTAGTGGGAACAGCAGGCCAAGTACACCATGGAATTTGCCTCTGTGGAGTGAGCTCTGCCTCTCCCTTCTTTCCCGCCTCCACTGCCACACATGCCTTGTTCTTCATCCACCTTCTCTACCCTTGGCTTTTCTGTTGCCTGAAATGCCCCATCGATAGGGTCATCATGAGTCAGTTGCAACTCACCAGCACGTCATTTGTCTCTGTTAAATGTACACAGCTCCACAGCGAGATTGCCACTTAAACCGTTCACGTCTTCACTCAGGCACCTTCTGCACATGCAGAATAAATGCACTTTCAATCCACTTTGAAGCTGGATTTTACTGGGCAGATTAGCAAAATCCACTTTCAAACAATTGTGAAAGATGGATTGAATGTGCATTATTCTGCATCTGCAGAATGGGCCTCAGTGGTACCTGCTGCCCAAAACAGTGAGCCACCTTCAATGTAAATGCTGTCTGTGTGGAAAGATGGACAGACTGGAAAAGTCAGTACATCAGTTGATCATGCTGTGCAGGAGCAGTCCATCTGAGCAGTGAGCAACTGGGATTTTAAGAATGCTCCCTTAAAGTTCCATAACCATTCTTACGCCACCCTTTACCACAGATGCTGGTTCCTTGGATGAGAATGGAGGTTGAACATAGAACTGAGAATTTGCCCTGTCTTTAGAAATGACTAGTTGTGACAATTAGAAGCAATGTACATTTGTACACTATGAAAGTTTGAGCAGATTTGCTTTTAAGGGCAGTTTGAAACCAGTGGGGGGAACTCTGTAATAAATTATGTTCATATACATTACACTACTGAGGGAATTGGGACAAGTGTTTTGGAACGTCTGTTGGGATGCTTGAACTTGTCTGCTATTTTGGCTGAGGGCCCCTCCCAACTTGAAAAAGGAACTGATAGAGAAAAAAATATTGGCAGATTTTCTAGTGTGAGGTTGGCTAAGGAGCTGGCTGGATTGTTCATTTATTATTATTATTATTAGTTAATTTTGTTTACTATCCCAGCTGCCAGTTCTTTAGCTGGTTGTTGGCCTTTCATTACAATTTGAGCCCCACCCAGAGGCCTAGGACGTTGTAATGTATCGGCAGAATGTTTGTGCGGATCCCAGCAGGGCCGCCTTTTGAATTTGAGAAATGTTGATTTTGTCAATTTGAAGGTGTTTCAAGTGTTTTTGGAATGGCACCCAGAGTGCCAATTACCACTGGGACGACCTCAGCTGGTTCGTGCCATAGTGAATTCTGTGAATGATGCCCTTGGGCCGATTGTCATATCTGAGCTTAACCTTCCTTGCAGGAATGTTCCAAGGAAAAGTGTTTGCTACTTCAAGTTCCTTGTAGAAGGAGCAGACAAGAAATGCTGTGTCTTTCTCCTGCAAAAAAAAAAAAAATCTCCAATGCTCCAAGGGCTTAGTAGTAGAATTATGTGAATAAATCCTTGTAAACCTGCAATCTAGGGCCATTTCCACACGGGCCAATAACAGCACCCTAGGGACAGCAAAAACGCCGTCCCCAGGGAGCTGTTCACATGGGGGGCGCTGCTGCATCGCAGCAACGCCGCCCTTGCCCCCCCCCCCCAGCGGCGCGAAGCCGCTGTTTCCCAACCTCGCTCCCCGAGCGAGGTTTTCTGGCTGGAAGGTGCCATCCCCCCCTTTCCCGAATGACTTACCTTCACTCTGACCTTCCGGCACGTCGCCCAGGCCTGGGGACACGCCCCCTGCCCTGCGACTCCAGAGCTGTCGCGCAGGGCAGGGGGTCGTGTCCCCTGGCCGGGGCGACGCGCCGGAAGGTCAGAGGGAAGGTACGTCGTTCGGGCGACGTCCCAGCACTGCGCCGTCTTTCCTGACCCTACTGGAACCGTTCGTGTGAACGGTCCTGGGGGGGGGGGTGCAGAAACAGCATAGGATATGCAGATGAGATATGTTTGCACCATTCTGCCCCTTTTAGAGCACTTACTGAAGTTAGTGGCACAAAACGATTAGTTTAGATAACTTCCTGACATTTTGAAATAAAATTATTGTTTTTGTATTTCTTCTCCTGGCAAACACTGCTGTGAATAATTCTTGCTTAGCCAGAGCTGTGTCTCATCTTTCACCTGCAGCAATATGTGCCTTTCCAAAGGATATCTTACATTTACAAAGTACATTGGTTCCAGACCTCTACCAGCCTAATGCATTCTTTATTGAATGTCCCATTGTATTGGCTTGCTCGGTAATCTACCTTCAGTTCCTGTGAGAAAGGTAGAATATAGATAATGTAAATAAATGAAACAACGAAATATTATAGCGGTGAAGACATGGACAAAAGGCAGGAAAAACAGGGAGAGGAAATCGAAGTGGAAAAATGTTTTCATTTTAAGATCCACCTCCCACGCCCTGTCCTAGTGTTGCTAACTCTGGATTAGGATGTTCCTGGAGATTTGGGGGGGGGGGAATCTGGGGAAGGTGGCTCGGGGAAAGGAAGATCTCAACATAATATAGTGCCACAGACTCCACCCTCCAAAGCATTTATTTTCTCCAGGGGAACAGATCTCTAGGATCTGGAGATCAGTTGCAATTCCAGGAGATTTCCAGACCTCCCCTGGAAGTTAGCAACCTTACCCTGTTCTACTGTCAGTACCACCTTCCCTAAAGATTCTCACACATTGGCATTGATGCATGGCCATGCCTCGAGGATGCAGCATTGATAATCACAGGAGGAGACAAGAAGTCATGAGGCGTTTGTAAGAGGAGGTGGATTGGTCTCTAAACTCTGAGTTGTGCCCATGTCATGCAGGAAGACAGGCTAGAGGATTATAAAAATATAGATGCGGTTATGCATGCTAAGTCGCTCTTGGGTTGAATGGAGGATTGCTGCCCAGGATAATGGTTTTTTAAGCATTGGGTGTTGCCTTCTGTTAGAACGGTGTGGTGAGCTGCACTGGCAAAAATTGAAGCCTCAGAATTCTGGGACACGAGCAAAATCTAACCTAAACTCATGAGATCTGCAAAAATAAATGCAGCTGCAATGGCCCTTCCACCCGTGGTGGCCAAATGTGATGTCCACTCTTTAAAAAATAAATCAATAAGTGCCAACTAATATTTGTTCCCTTAATTCTTCCCCATATGGTAGCTGCCAGCAGGACTATAAATTCCAAAAAAAACTCTTGATCTCCTTTTGGTAGTGTGTAAGAGCTTATAAGGCAAAGTGGATTGCTTACAGGGTCCTAAGAAAAAATAGGCTGGGGTTCCTATGTTTCTTCAAAAGAAGATTTTATTTATAACTGATCGGTAACTTCAAGGTTTCAAGCAAAATATTTGCAAAATAAAATGAAATCTAACTGTGGCAACATACTTTGAGGACTTCACTCAACTTAAATTCACTCTGACACTTTGTGACAACTTCTCTCTCAGATTCTCTGTCTTTATTTTGTTGAACAGTTTGTTGAAGCTCTGACTTTCTCTGTATACCCACTGACTTTCTGACTAACTCTCTCACAGAGTTTTGACATTCTGTGACTTCTCACACAGAAGCCCCAACACATTTTGCCATGCTCACACAGAGCTTTTACTCTCTCTGACTAGAGTTTTGACACTCCCAGTCCTTTTGCTCTGAAATCCTGTCACCTTCTGCCAGTCCAGCACAGCCCTCCTGCATGCACACTCTAAAATCAACCGGTCATAGATCTTTCTCACCCCCCTTTATCTCGTCAACTCGGCTCTCAGTGTAAAGTCACACACACACATACAGACACAGTTAGGCCCCTTCTGCACATGCAGAATAAAGCACTTTCAATCCACTTTCAATGTGCTTTGCAGCTGGGTTTTACTGTGTGGAATAGCAAAATCCACTTGCAAACAATTGTGAAAGTGGATTGAAAGTGAATTATTCTGCATGTGCAGAAGGGGCCACACACACACACACACTTATACACACAAATCACTACAGCAGCATTCTGGCAAATGCCTGCCAGCTGTTTATGCTTCATGCTAATAAAGGCTTAATTAATGGAGGAAGACAGAAGACATAATTAATGGCACAGGAGTGGCATACCAGATTCTGATATGTTTCATTTTTAGGTAGATTACTGCCAAGTGCAAATCCTGGGATTCTAATGAGGGATCTAACCTGTTCTGGTGCTCCTTTTTACAAATAAATGTTGATTTGGAAAATGAACACCACATTTTACAACTGAATGAACTCTAACTGGTAAATACTGGACCAAGTCAGTAATCAATTTTTATGAAGATCTGAGGAGATATGAGAATTAATCCACCACAACTTTCTCAACCTTTGTTGAGGAGGAATGTTCCACCAGATCCTAGTACCTGCCTTCTCCCTTCTGATTCTCTATTACCATTAGAGAATCTTATTTAGGCACCACTTCCATCAAAACTATGGCCACTACCGCACACGCAAAAGAATGCGTTTTCAAACCACTTTCACAACTGTTTGCAAGTGGATTTTGCTATTCCTCATAGCTTTAAAGAGCACTGAAAGCAGTTTGAAAGTGCATTATTCTGCATGTGCGGAATGAGCCTATTATTCCTTGCACTGCTAAAATAGAACTTTGAAAAAAAGATCATTTATATTTCCCTAGATCAGGGGTAGGGAACCTGCGGCTCTCCAGATGTTCAGGAACTACAATTCCCATCAGTCCCTACCAGCATGGCCAATTGGCCATGTTGACAGAGGCTGATGGAAATTGTAGTTCCTGAACATCTGGAGAGCCACAGGTTCCCTACCCCTGCCCTAGATGTTTCATATGGCAGGAACGGGAAACAAAATGGCAGTCATGATTATACAAAAAGGCTAGTCTTTCAAATAGCCATCTATGGCAATATAAATGAACTTTTTAAAGTTCCATGTTTAACAGTGCAGGGAATAATGGTTTTGATGGAACTGGCACTTAATTAAGATTCTCTAATGCTAAAAGAGAATTGGAAGCAGGCACTGGAATCGAGGTAGGCAGGCACTAGGATCTGGCAGAGCATTCCTCTGCAACAAAGGTCCAGGAAGATATGGCAGTTTAAGTTTCACATCTCCTTGGATCTTTATGTTAAAGAGAGTATAGCACAGGCAAAGTGATTTGTTTTGTTATGATACTTGGTTTGGATCAGGGTCATGGGGGCCATGTGGAATCTTTGGTGGTCCACAGTGGCTCTTGGCACCACTGATACGCTACCACTGAGCCACGACCCCTCCCAAGCTTTATTCTTTTGCCTAAAAACTCAGATTCCAAACCACAATGTAATCCTAGTTTGGCAAGAGAACAGACAACAGTTTGTTGTTTCGCCTTGGCTCAGGGGTCACGATTAAACAGCGGTTTGTTGGGAATCAAGAAGTCTTTAATATATGAAGGGAGGGGAGGAGGAGAAAGGCAGGAGCTCAAAGACCTCCAAGGCTCATTCCCATAACAACAAATCCATCTCCTCTTAGCCACTACACCATGCTGGTTGGGGTGGTGGTGGCGGCCTTTGTTTAAACAGAGTTCAATCATGTAGGACATGGACATCTCTGATGGGTTATGTTGCTCTTGATAGAGCATCAGTACTGCTGTTTCAAGGGTGGATTGTCGCCTTCAGAATCTCTTCTACTCAGCACCTTGTTTTTGAAATGGTTCTGGTGTGGTTGCTCTGGAAGGAAAGCACACAGTTGGGAGACAAACATAAGAACTGCAGCTAAAAAGAAAAGCTACAGGGGCTTTAGTACCATTCATGCATGCCTATATGTGCACTTGGAGACGCTGACTATACTTCCTGCTACATCTCACCTCAGTATAAAGCTAATTGGATCTCCTTCACTGACTGAATTTTTTTGCTGGCATATCAGATCATTAGGGAATGTCTGCAATGTTTAACTGAAATTTGGTACATATTCCAAGACAGCCTGATGCCAAATCTTGTCACATTTTAAAGTCTGGCAACCTCTGCCCTAGCATGAGGTTTCTTTCATAGTAGCAACCAGTGTTCATTCAGTAAACAATAAATATGGTATATTTCTAAGGGTTTATTCTTCATGTAGTATTACATTCCTAGCTGTCACTGGAAATTACCCCTGTCTGATCTAACATTACATGATAAAGACAGCTTCAAATATCTTGTTAGTGGCACAATTCTTTTGTGGTTTTGCAGCAGTAGGCTTATGCTGCTATCCCACTTGAATGTTTTATCATTTATGTAAGAGCAACTAGGATTGCAGAATAAACAGTACATTTACATTCACATGTGTAAAATTGTCTGCTGGGGATGCAAATCTATAACTTTCTGATTCTTTTTCTTCACAGAAATCCAACCTTCTGGCTGCACTGGTATCTCTTTAGCACCCTTTCCCATTCAGCTCCACAGTTCTTCTATTTCTGTCACATATTCTTCTGTCCCTCTCTTCCTGCCCAGTTGCTCTTGATTTTTTAAATATGCTATTAAGTGCTGAATTATTTCAAGTGTTAGTCATAAAATAACAACAAAATATTTTGTCATCTTATCTGACTAGACACAAAAGTTTAACACCATTACTGGACATTAGATTCCTCGCAGCCCTTAGCAAACCAATCAATGTCCTACTACAGTGGTGGCGAACCTATGGCACGGGTGCCAGAGGTGGCACTCAGAGCCCTCTCTGTGGGCACGCGCAAACAGAGTGTCCCCCCACACATCTAGGCTGGCCTGGGCCCACTGATTTTCATGCAAAGAACAAAAGTACAATCCTTTACCTGAGAGTAAGCTCAGTTGCTGGCAATGGGGCTTGCTTCTGAGTAAACCCTCCTGATTCACCCATTGGAAGAGTTGCATGATTGCTTCAAAGCAAAGCCACCAACTACCACCAAGCTTACTCCTGAGTAACGAACACCTCGGAGCCAACCGTTTTTTCTAAACTGGAACCTCAGTATTCAGGTTAAATTGCCGGGTTGGCACTTTGCGATAAATAAGTGGGTTTTGGGTTGCAATTTGGGCACTTGGTCTTGAAAAGGTTCTCCATCACTGTCCTACTACGATGCATATAAAAGGTGGAGGAGAGCGGAAGCATCCTTTTACTACTTTGTTATATCATGGGGAAATATTAACTCTCCACCCATTCTGTTCATCATACTAACAAAGGTTTGGCACAACTATGAAAGGTACATTGAATTGCCAAGCAGGTAGGAATCAGAAAGATTTGAGACAGGATATGGAAAAATTAGGTGGAGGTAGAGAGAGAAATTAATGAGAAGAGCAGAAAATAGAGATAGAAATTAAGGAAAAGAGAAGGAAAGGTTGTTTTATCTTGTTGCAACTCAGTAACTTCCATTTTGCTCCAGCCTTTCAGAAAGCCAAGGCCATTTCTGCACGGTCCAAATATCCTGGGTTGAGCAAGGGAAATATCCTGGTCTGGCCCGGAAGTTTGCATAGTTCCTGGTCCTAAAGCAGGTTTGCCCTGTGATATATCCCTCATCTTGGGATTTTCAAAAATCGCCAATTTAGCAATTCTTTTCAAAAATCCTGTGCTGAACTCGCTACCATTCAATCACAGGAGCAGAAACAGTTTATTTTTCCTGGCCAACCACCTGATCTCCCCGCCCCGCCCGGCAGCCCGCCCCCTGATTTCCGCACTGATGTCATGTCAGATTTCAATTCTTCTGAGCCGCCAACCGTTGCAGCCCGCTCTTCCCAAAACAATCCCCCAAGCACGTGTTCTGCTCTTGATATCAACCACGTGCCTCTTCACCTGGGTTGATCAGGAGTGGGGTTCCAAAATGTCCCCATTTTCTTTTCTGTACATGTACCGGTTGATTGGAGCGCACAGCTAGGCAGATGTGCACTTTGGGCCAAATGTTAGTGGGCATATCACGGCGGGTGGGGGCGGAGTCTCTCGTTTTCCACAAAAATGTGAGAATGTGAGTGGGAATGTGATGTGATGCTGTGTCCCATTGTTGTTGTTTTTTGTGCTGCTGCTGCTTGCCATTTTGAAGCCTGCGCTGGGCCCTATCCAGAACTGGGAAAAGGGGGGCTTTGTTTCCCCCGCTGCTGTCCAAAAACAACAGCCAATCAGTACGCGGGACACCAGGGATATTTGTGCATGCACGGATATGCTTGCACTGTAAATACAAAAGACCTGAGCTTGTGCTAAACAAACTGGAGTATTTCCTCCCAATCTTCACTCGATTCCTTCACAGAAACGGGCAGCCATGTGAAGGGAAAAACCGGGATAAAATAGACCTGGATTGTAAGGTACTGATTGTAACCCGGTACAATTGTGCCGTGCAGAAACAGCCCTAGTCTAGCAGATATTCAAGAGTTCCTGTTACTCTGCTCAGACTTCCCTGCGCCCGAGTGGCGGCAGCCAGAACTGCATCTAAAGAAAAATAATTGGAAAGTCATTCAGCTGCATGTAGCATTAAACCAGCTGACTTTGCCCCCCTGAATTTTGTCTCCCCCACTCCTCCCCTCTTGGTGGCCGTGTTTGCTTGGCAAGCAGAAAGTCCTGGGTTCAATCCTGGGCATCTCCAGTTTAAAAGATGAGGTAGCAGGTGATGTGGAAGACCTTGACCAGAGACCCTGGAGAACCAGTCCAGGTGGACAGTGCTGACTTTGCTGGAACAAGGGGGAGGCAGCTTCATGTGAAGCAAAGTTATAGTTAGTGAGTTGCAACAAGAAGAAGAAGAAGAAGAAGAAGAAGAGTTTGGATTTATATCCCCCCTTTCTCTCCTGCAGGAGACTCAAAGGGGCTTACAATCTCCTTGCCCTTCCCCCCCTCACAACAAACACCCTGTGAGGTGGGTGGGGCTGAGAGAGCTCCGAAAAGCTGTGACTAGCCCAAGGTCACCCAGCTGGCATGTGTGGGAGTGCACAGGCTAATCTGAATTCCCCAGAGAAACCTCCACAGCTCAGGCGGCAGAGCTGGGAATCAAACCCGGTTCCTCCAGATTAGAATGCACCTGCTCTTAACCTCCTACGCCACTGCTGCTCCAAGATAAAACAAGATAAAACAACCCTTCCCCCTATTTTCTGTAATTTTTGTCCCCCTTTTCTGCTATTTTCACCACTAAGGCAGCTTTTATGTTCATGTGTCCAGCTTCTTGTACTGTTTGATTCAAAAATCATGAAGAAACTGTGGTTTGTTAGGACTGTAGAAATCTTCAGTATCCAAGCTATGCACAAGGGTGTGTGGAAAGACAAGCATGGGAGCTGGAAATTTCCCCAAAGCTTCCATAATGATAAACCCCAGAAAAACCTCAGTCACCTGTTTCTCCAAAAATAAGACAGCGTCTTATAATCATTTTTTGCTCCCAAAGATGTGCTACGTCTTATTTTCAGGGGATGTCTTATTTTTCCATGAAGAAGAATTCGCATTTATTGTTGAACAAAAAAAATGAACATTTATTATATACTGTACAGTCAGAGGTGTACCAGGGGTAAATGGCGCCCGGAGACAAATTGTCTCCAGGATGCCCCAGGCTCTGCCCCTGCCCTGCCCATCTTGGCTCCGCCCCCACTGCCCTTGACCCCACCCATGTCACTAGGGACATGGGCAAGGTTTAGGGTTCCCACCTCCCCCCCAGACTCCCCCAGCAGGACTTCCTGGTCACGTGGGGGACCGATTTTGCGCCCCCCACGTGACCAGAAGAGTGGCGCCCGGGGACAAGGGGTACCCCTTGTCCCTAGGCAGATACGCCACTGTGTACAGTAGTTGTCATCACAAACCAGTCTGTTGGGGTGGGGCCAGGCGAGGCAGGAAAGGGGAGGGGTTTGGGGGGTGCACATACTTCCAAACAAAACCTTTCTACCAGTACATCTTTCTTTGGGGGGATGCCTTATATTTAGCACTTCAGCAAAACCTCTGGTATGTTTTATTTTCAGGGGAGGTCTTATTTTTGGAGAAACAGGGTATCATGTCTGAATGCAGGCTCTTTCTCTCTGGGAGGCAGGGACAGCATCAGATCATGACATCCCTTGACCTCTTGATCCTGTCAAGAAGCTTGGTGATTGGCGAGCTTCTGTTTCGTCCCACGGAGACCAGTTGTCCGTGGATGTACCTTGATCTACGGGGTGGGGTTGCAGCTGTCTTCTCATGTATAAGGAGGGAAAATGCAATCCATCATCGGAGGAAAGATCAGAGAATAATGGTGCAGCCACCTAATGGGACACCGTGACTCCTCTTTTGACAGACAGAGTTGCTCTCTGAAGATTTTTTGGGCTGAGTCAGGGGTGCTGAAAAGATTCTGAGAATATGAAAGCCTTTGCAACCTCCACCTATGGGTTTCACCCCCGCACGCAGAACCTGGCAGTAAAAACCAGACTGTAACCTCCACTTTTTATTTTTAATACGCTGGATAAACATTGTTCTGTGGTGAGCGTGGCATGAGTCCAACAGACCTTATTAAGTCAAAACTCCCCTTGGAGTTTTCGGGGGGTATGGAACTCTAAGGCTCTGACAGAACAACATCTTTTTTTTTAAATGGGAAAAATTACACGGTTGTGTTCACAGCTGAGATTCTGCTTAAACGTGACACTGATTGAGACGAAGGCAGCTATCCTAGTATCATTTTCCTGGGAGTAATACTTCTGAGTAGACCTGGCTGGCTTCCACATCAGGGTGCTTTTTCATGTACCTTGGTTGCTGGTGCAATTCTGATGCAAATCACCCAATCTTTTTTCTCTCTACTGTTAGCCGTGGTTTTCCTTTCACACATGATGCATATTGAACTCCAATGCCTTTGTGTCTTCATGTGACTGTCAGGATTTCCTCACTTACCCAGTTTTAATGGTTTTATTTTGAGGAACATGGGTCAGGCTGCCTAAATATACTCATTTTCCCATCTTTTTTCAACTCCTGAATATGAATAACTGTGGACAGACTGCTCGTGCTCACAACATCTTGCCAGGAAACAGTGTCCCCCCCAAGCTTAAAATAAAGGGGCTTTTTTTGTGGAATGAAAGGGTTGCTAATGGTTTGAGCGCAAATGGAGGATAGATAAGGTAGAGTGGCCAACCACTTGGAGATCCATTAGAATGATAACATCTCCAGACTACAAGGATAAATTTCCCTGAAGAAAATGGCTGCTTTGGAGGCGGACTCTGTGGCCTCATACCAGAGGTAATCTGGGGGCACTTTTGGAATTTTGACACAGTGTGGTGGGCGCAGCCACAAAATGGCGGCCATAAAATGGCTTCCATAGGAAACGAAGCCAGCTACAAAAAGGCTGTTGTGGTTTGTCTTCAGTCACACAGTGAAGATCCTTATGTTGTGGTGGCAGCCAAGGCAACATTTTTTTTTAAAAAAATCTGCATATGCAATCAAATCTCCGGTGGCCAATCAGAAGCCTTTATGGTCAGAAGCCTCATCTGGCCCCGCCCACATTATAAAAGCATTGGTGGGCACCAGGAAAGGTGTTGGTGGGTGTTATGACATGCTTGCCACCACTTTGGGGAGCCCTGCTTTATACCCTGCTGAGGTCCCTCCTTTCCCCCAAACTGGGTCCTCTCCGGGCGCCACCCTCAAATTTCAAGAAATTTCCCAGTCCTAAGATGGTGTCATGTGGAAACATGAAAAAAATACGCACAAGTCAGGTGGACGGAACATGGGAAATCCTTGGTATAGAAGCAGCCCCGCTCTGGGTTGCCCTATTCAGGATTGCTTGGTTTGAATGAGAATGCAAAAAATAAAATAAAAATAATGTTTTTAAAAAAATACCAGAGGCACATCTCACTTAAATCACATTTAAATCAAGCCTGCGAGCTCTGGCAGAGGTGCAAAACTACACAAAGAACCATGACATTATGGCTTCTCAATCAATCTCTGGGAAATATTTAGAAGTTCAAACTCCTTCAAAAAATGTAAAGTGATTTTGGCTGCCTTGCCTCAGTAGAGTGTAAGCTGATAAAATACTCAGCAGAGATTGCATGTCTACACACATATTTTATCTTGACAAGTTATATGCTATGGAGAGCCATAACAGAGTCTGGAAGCCAAGTTGGAAGGAAATTGTGTTTTTCTTACAAGATGGTGTTTGAGGAGGGCTCTGGGGTTCTCTCTGAGAATGCCCAGATCTGGAATCTTCTTTAATTCTGGCCCAGACTTTCTGGTGACGTCAGTTGTCATAGCATTACAGCGGTCAGTGGAATGAACTTTGGTACAGCCACACCGAAAACTAATGGTTAGAGAAAGAATACTTGTGAAAGAATAACAGTTTGGGTCCTCTGCAGATTTTCCCATTCAACTCAGTTCTTTCTGGAAATGATGTATTATGTAGATCTTTTCAGGACTCTTCAAAGGTGAAATCTTGATTACAGAACTGCTTAAACCTTGGTCCAGTTATTTCTTCCTTCTTTCTCTGCAGCTCAAAACATACATTCTATGCATACAACAGGGTTCTCAACACACTGGAATTCAGATTAGCCTGTACTCTCCCAACACATGCCAGCTGGGTAACCTTGGGCTAGTCACAGTTCTTTGGATCTCTCTCAGCCCCACCTACCTCACAGGGTGTTTGTTGTGGGGGATGAGGAAGGGAAAGGAGATTGTAAGCCCCTTTGAATCTCCTTACAGGAAAAAAGGGGGGATATAAATCCAAACTCCTCCTCGTCCTCCTCTTTTGTAACATTTTGAGGATCTATTTACTCACTTGAGAAATTAATGCAATGGTCAGATAGGTTGGAGGCAACTTGACAGCACTTAACACATACAGAGTGCCAGGTAAGCAGGCCTGGCCCCTTAAACTTGAAGCTGACTTACTGGATGGCCCAGGGACAGTAAGCCTACCTCCCAGGGTTGTTGTCAGGTTACAAGCAAGAATCATGAGCACCATCCCAAGCTCTCTGGATCAAGAACAGGAGAAAACAGTATGCCCTTTTCCCTTTCTTTGGTGAGCCTTGTTTAGACACAACTGAACAAAATAATTTCCATTTTATGGATTGTTGGGCTGCTTTGGGACCCGACTAGAAGAAGAAGAAGAAGAGTTTGGATTTATTCCCCCTCCCCCTTCTCTTCTGCAGGAGACTCAAAGGGGCTTACAATCTCCTTGCCCTTCCCCCCTCACAACAAACACCCTGTGAGGTGGGTGGGGCTGAGAGAGCTCCGAGAAGCTGTGATTAGCCCAAGGTCACCCAGCTGGCGTGTGTGGGAGTGTACAGGCTAATCTGAATTTCCCAGATAAGCCTCCACAGCTCAGGTGGCAGAGCGGAGAATCAAACCCAGTTCCTCCAGATTAGATACACAAGCCCTTAACCTCCTACGCCACTACAGGAGCTTCTGGAGAAACAGGTTAAGAGACATTGTTCAATGCCTTGCATGGTTTTTAGTGTCTGGCACAACATTGCTCCCTTTCATCGCTTTCTTTCATACGTCACTTTCTGTGACATTATTGACACAGCAGAGCAGTATTTTAGTGCAGCCAGAAGACCCGCATCGAAGTACCACATCTTTTGCAGAGGGAAGAAGACCACGGTGCGTCTGAACGCATTCAGGAAAAGAGGCGTGTCCCTCGGACTGCTCTCTGGCCCCCTCCCCCCCCCCCCCAACCAGCCCACTGGGTCAGTTTCCCAGCA
>NC_059430.1:22437156-22459391 GCF_021028975.2 Sphaerodactylus townsendi
ACCAGGAGTTTCCTAGACTGGCTCTGGCAACCCTTCCCTCCTGCTTCCCTGCCAGGGAGGACATGGCGATCTACTACTTGGGAACTACTCTATAAACTAATTATTGACTTGTAGTATAAAATCTTAGGCAATCCTTATGAGCCAGCTACAATGGGGAGAGTGGGGTGTAAATTAATATCATCACGATCATCATCGTTTCTCTTAGTGCATAAAATGGAGGCCCCATCTGGAGGTTGGCAACTCAGGCAGAGAAGCTTTGAGGTGAACCAAATGACCTCACTTCCGGCAAAGTCTGTAAGGATTATCATCATGTTGCTTGTTGCTGCTCACATCACAGTGTTGCTGGCTAATCCTCCACCCCAAGTTTTCCCATTGGTTGCCAGCTAACCCTACTTTCCTTTCCGAATGTTTTAATCCTCATTCAAAACCATCTGAGTTAGTGACTATCAGTGCATTATGTTCCAGTGAACCCCCCAATTTCCTTGCATGGTTCCAACCTTAAATGTACCCGATTGGGAATAAGTCCCCAGAAACAAGGTGGGCTATCTTTGAGTGAAAACATGAAGACTGGTAACGACCACATTTGCTCCAAAGGAAGATGACCCTGAATGTATGATCACCCCCTAACAATGATATACATCAAAAGGTTTTCACCAGGTTTTCATAACTCTTTGTCAATGAAATGAGCAAATATAGAATTAGATCATCATCTTCCAAAGCCCCCAACCTGGATGACCCAATCTTGCCTGGTCTCTTTGGATACTGGCTGCTAAGCAGAGTCCGCCATAATTAGCTACCTGGACAGCAGCCCACTGATGAAGCCTAAGATTGACAGGCAAACCACTTCTGCTCATATCTTGCCTTGAAACCACTATGGAGGTCACCATAAGCCACCTATGACTTGACAGCCCTTGCCACATCATTTTCTCAGATTCTATCTTGGTGCCAACATTTTAATGGTGCCAACATTTTAATGGCTTTAAATGGTGCCAACATTTTAATATGAACATGTTACTCATCTTCCTAGTGCATTGTATTTAAAACGGGGACTAAATCACAGGACCAATATGAAGCTTTGTTCATGAATATCAAAATATTCACGAGGTGAAGAGAAGCAGCTGTGACCTGAATAGCCCTGGATAGCCAAATCATGCCAGATCTTGGAAGGTAAGCAGGGTTGGCCTTAATTAATACTAGGATGGAAGATCACAAAGGAAGTCTCGAGTTTCTACACAGAGGCAGGCAAGGATTTGATGGCAAAAAAGAGAAGTGTTGGAAATCTGAGAGAAACTGTGCCTGAGGGAAAGAACTACCACACATTGTGATTAGGGAAAGTTTCTCTTTAGATAGGATAGAATACTCCATTTTAGGAGGGTAGAGAAGCTATGGAAATCACTGCCACAACCCATGGTCAGTTCAAAACAGCCTCTTTTTGCCAATCGGATGGGACGGGGAGTTGTGCAATGCCAAAGCTTGTACAGGTCTGCAGTGCAGTAACATTTTCTGCACACATCCCAAGCTGCTGTGTAGATGTACCTTTTGTATCCAACATTTTAATCTGCTAGGCAATGCTGTATTAATTGCAGCTTTTCCCTTGGGTAGCCTGGGCACAGAACGGAACAGAACGATGTTGCAAAACGGAGAATTAAGTCAATGTTTTAAAATACTGCTTATAACGACCTCCAGGCGTATGTACATCTTCAAAAGGAGGTTTGGTGACAACATCTGTTCACCGACTTTCAATTAAGCAGACAAGAAAACTTGACTAAAAACCAGTGGCCGCCAGTTGTTATCTGATGGGACTCTCGCGTTTGTTATCCTTAACAACGTCAATATGTTGTCAGCATTTCAGAAACTTTGGAGGGCCACTGAAGTAGTTTGCTGCACAGATGTCAGAGACAGAGGTTTTGTGAAGAAAAGCGGAGCTCTGAGAAGCTGATGGTTTTGCTGGAAAGGCACAAAACTGGGATTAAAGGCCACAGTCCTCCAAGTGGCGCAAAGGATCGCTGGGGAGGCCCAAACTCAGACCTGACCCTGACCCTGACCGAATTCCTGCACTGCTTGTGCCAGATTGCTCAGTGATAGTGAAAATTGAGGCAGTCTGGGAGGGAATTGTCATCACAATTGGTGGAATGAATAACAGATTTTTGACTGTTTAAAAGATGGTTTGGCATAGACTAGGCTGACCAGACGTCCTGCTTTTGGCGGGACCGTCACACCTTTAAACAATTTGTTCTGCAAATTGTCCCGATTTTTGGGAGGCTGCCGCACTGCCTTCTGGGGCGCAAGGCAGTGCGGCAGCCTCCCGCACGCCCGGCCGCAGGAGCGCCCGGCCTTCTGGGGCTTGCCGTTTGCTGCCCTGTCACGTTTGCCACAGAAGAGCTGTTCTGCACTGAAAGCCTGCACTGTCACAGGGTGGGAAACGGCAAGCCCCAGAAGGCAGTGTCCTTCTGCGGCTGTGCGCGCGTGCGCGCGCTTGCTGTTTGCCGCCCTGTCACAGGGTGGGAAACGGCAAGCCCCAGAAGGCCGTGCGCTCCTGCGGCTTACAAATTCCTTTCTTCTCCTCACAACAGGCACCCTGTGAAGTAGGTGGGGCTGAGAGAGTTCTGAGAGAGTTCTGAGAGAACTGTGATTAGCCCAAGGTCACCCAGCAGGCTTCATGTGGAGCAGTGGGAAATAAAGCCTGGTTCACCAGATAAGGCTCTTGTGTCAGCTCAGGAAAGTGATGTGGAGCAAAGGTTAACCCAAATGGCTGCTATTTACAAAGGGAAAATGCGCAGGAGCTTTGAAAACAGAGCTCCAAGTCAAGCATTTGACCCTTGTTCAGTTGGTTGGGTCTTTGCCAAACATCAATCTTCTCAAAAGTTTTCCAGGACAAACTCAGCTGTCATGAGCAATTAAAAAATAAATAAATAGAGCACCTTGTGTGGAAGAAGTACCTGGCATCTGGTGGGTATCACTTAGGAAATGATGCGAGTTAAATGTGGAAGAAAAGAGAAAATGAAATGAAAAAGGAGCAATTGAATGTCTGCAGCCTCCGTAGCTGTTCCCACCTCGTAAACTGCCATGACTGAACGTTTTCAGGGATCCGTCTCGCACAGTGACGGTAATTACAGTAGCTGTGGAAGAACGGACCGCATTTCTAATCAGCGTTCTTGGCACTTTCGTATAAATAAATCTAATTTTTGAATGACAGTAAAGAGTTTGCAAAGACACATGAAAGAAATCTTTATGCAAATCCATGCGTCGCTGAGTGTGAAACCCGACCGTTGTGCGTCATGGCGTCCTTTAAAGTGGAACCACTAAATCATATCTGGATTTTAATGGCACTAATCCCTAATTAAGACATTTTGAGCGAGAGGTTACCTCACACCTCTGGAAGGCACAAATCCTGGACGGAGCTGCGGACGGTTCTTTACACCAGCACAGCCATACTGGCCAGGTTGCAGTCGGTATAAAGGAACCCGTTTTCCTTTTTAATTTTTGTTCACATGCGTTCCATGCAGGCAGCGGCTGGAGCCCACAGAAACAATCCGGATTGCTTTTGCACCTTTGCATGGAGACGCTTCTCTTTTTTAAATTTATGGAGGAGAAGTCGATCTATGGCTCCCAATCTTGATCCTCCTTGATCTCAGATTGCAAATGCCTTAGCAGACCAGGGTGCTCGAGCAGCAGCAGCAGCAGAAGGCCATTGCTTTCACATCCTGCACGTGAGCCCCAAAGGCACCTGGTGGGCCACTGCGAGTAGCAGAGAGCTGGACTAGATGGACTCTGGTCTGATCCAGCAGGCTCGTTCTTATGTTCTTAAATTTCTTGCAACACATACGTAGCTATGCAGGCATGCAGAAACGATCCCCACAGCCATCTCCCACAATATGATTGGTCTCATCCTTGCAACCACCATATAATTGGTTGCCTCCCTGCATTGGCAGGGCAATGGCAGGCAGATTCTCCCTGACCGTGGATGGCGTGGTGGGCATAAAGCGCCCCCCTGCCTTGCTGTTTGGGCGGGAGTGGCTGCAACCCAGGAGTTTGCAAAAGGATCTCTGGTTTAGCGATTTTCGAAAGTTCCAGGTTGAGAGAAATAAAACGGGGCAGGCTTGTTTTGGGGGTGGGACCTTGCAACGTTTCCCCCAAACGGGTTACATAGCGTCCGACACCCATGACCTTTGGCCTGTGAGGAATTGACCTTTGTATTGCTGCTTGAAGAAGAAGAAGAAGAAGAAGAAGAAGAAGAAGAAGAAGAAGAAGAAGAAGAAGAAGAAGAAGAAGAAGAAGAAGAAGAAGAAGAAGAAGAAGAAGAAGAAGAAGAAGAAGAGTTTGGATTTATATCCCCCTCCCCTGCAGGAGACTCCAAAGGCTTACACCTTGCCCTCACAACAAACACCCTGTGAAGTAGGTGGGCTGAGAGAGTCTCGAGAAGCTGTGACTAGCCCAAGGTCACCCAGCTGGCGTAGTGGGAGATACAGGCTAATCTGAATTCCCAGATAAGCCTCCACAGCTCAGGCGGCAGAGCGGGAATCAAACCCGGTTCCTCCAGATCAGAGTGCACCTGCTCTTAGCCACTGCTCTTAGCCACTACGCCACTGCTGCTCCTGTAGACCTGTAGAACCCACATCACCTGCCACAGGATTCTGCCCTGCCAGATGGTGAGCAAGCAATCAGTTCTTGGTCTGCTTCTGTCACGCACCCTGCTTCAGAGTATCATGTGACACACAGTTGCTCTGATACCAACATGGATCTTAAAAATCCATCTGACTGATGGCATGATATCAATTACTAGCTTGAGGTTAGTTGTTTAAGAAGCATGGACTGTGGGCGATAGAGACACAAGGCAATGAACTTTGCCTTGTGTCTCTATATATACAGTCCATGCTTCTTAGGCTTGGCTGGCCTCAGAATTTCTAGTATTGGTTTGACTGTATATATTTGCTGATCTATTAAATTAGGCATGGAGATCAACACAGTTCCTGTGCGGACTTCTGTTATCCAGGTCGTTCAGAAAAACATAACAAAGAGAATGCCACCTCCAGTGACCTCCAGAGCTCAGACTAGGTTTGCAGACTCCAGGTTGGGAATTCATGCAGATTTGGTGGTGAACCCTGGGGTGCTAGATTTCGTTTAGAGTCATGGATATGCCCAGTAGTGTGTGTGAATGCAGTTTATAGAAACTTCTCCAGAGACATAAATGTAAAGGTAAAACTTACATTTATTCAAGCATCTCCAGTTCACAACTTTGTTCCAAGAAAAGGTAGATAGGAAGAAACCCTAGTCTAAAGAGATTACTTTCCCTACGACAAGTGTGTGGAGGTAAGAGGATGCTGCAGTGGGAAAGGCCCCACTGAGCAGGTTGCCATTGACCATGCGCTTGGGTCAAAGGCTAGAGCAGAAGTGAGGCTAGCATGGGGAAGAAAGGAAGTTAGTGGGCAGTCTCCTGGCCCAGACAAGGAGGGCAAACACGAGAGGCAACATCACAGTTAGTGTGAGATACACAGCACCCCCCAGTGTCCAGGCATGCAGAAGTCGCTTATTCCAACATGGGGAAGGGAAGGTCTGGGGAAGGGAAGGACCTCAATGGGATCTACCACGAAGTTCACCCTCCAAGGCTGCCGTTTCCTCTTGGGAAACTGATCTCAGATGAGTTGTAATTCTGGGAGATCTCCATACTCCTTCTGGTGGTTGGTAACCCATGCTTAGACCTAGTAATAAGTCCTTGGATTGGTATTACTCCCGAGGAGGGGCAAAAAAGTGGTCTGGATAACCTCATGGAGGACTAGCCTATCGAAGTTATTGGCCATGACAACGAAACAAAACCTCCATTAAAAGAATCTGCCTCTGAAATCAGTGGCTGGGATTGGATGGGTCAATGGTTGAGATCTCCTTGGTGTGTAGAAGGTCCCGGGTTCAATCCCCGGCATCTCCAATTAAAGCATGTGGCAGTAGATGTAGTGAAAGGCAATCTAAGTAGACAACACTGACTTTCATGGACTGATGGTTTGGTTCAGTATCTGGCAAATTCATATTTTCATGGGGGAGGGGTCTGCATCCCTGAGAGGTCACTGGGGAAAACAGGTTAATGGATTAGGGGATCATGATCTGATCCATTGGGGCTCTGCTTATGTTCTTAAATAAAAGATGTAAACTTTTCTCCGTGATGTCTTGCATGAAAGGGAGTTCTCTCCCATGGGAGACCTTTGAGTTCTGCATTCCTTTTCTCTTTTAAAATGACAACGAAGACTTAAAAAAAATCTTCAGGCTTTTGAATGGTTTCAGTCTCTGTTAATCCATTCTCTTATTGGTTTTTACACATTGTTGATTTCATTGTTAGATAGACAGTAGGTATGCCTTTTTAAAAATTGTGGTATAATGTAAGCCGTTCTGGGACAGAATAGATTACCTAAAGCACATGGACATAAAAAATAAATGAGCGTGTCATTAGGAAGAGTATTCTGATCCACACCCAACTGTGTTGGCTCGGATTGCAAAAAAAGAAAAAGAAAAACCACGTGGTGTACGTATGGGTGTGGCTGTTAAAAACCTGGCAGGCCACATTATATTTTGGGTGAGCTGTATTTGCTGTGATAAGACATAGAATGAATTCACACACAAAGCATTTTTTAGTCACTTTCCTACTTCTGAAAAGGTTGGTTCACACAAGCAGGGGAATGAGATGGTAGTATGCTGAGAGGGGATACTTCAGTCTGCAGGCAGGGATTGTGAAGGATCACATTTTGTAATGTTCACTTGCGTTAAAAAAAACCTCCCTGCAACAAGAAAGCAAGCACGAAAGCTACAAGAACGGCTTAAACTTTTCTTTTCATTGATGAGAGAATGTTCATGTCAAAATTTACCAACTACAGCTGGGCTCCCCAACCATTTTGGGATTGTCAAGGCCAGATTTATGGGTTTTTTGAAGAGGGGGGGGCCAAGAAAACAAAATATAATATATACATATTTTTATTTATATGTTGGCTCGGATTGCAAAAAAAGAAAAAGAAAAACTACGTGGTGTACGTATGGGTGTGGCTGTTAAAAACATATGAGTATATGCATATCACCAATGAATATAATATACACATCTAATCAATAACTTTTTAAAGCAATAGAATAAACTGTGTTGACTTCTATGCGTTGTTAATAAATAATTACACGTTGCCATTATCTTATCTTTCTGTTATCTGTGAATTGCTGCTAGAATTCCTTTTATGGTTCGGAGCTGAGGGAGTTCATAGCCAGGCGTGTATGTTAGATGTTAGGAAGACAGACTTTAATGAACTCTGAGGCACGATGAGAGTCATTCCATGGCAAGAATGCAGGAAGGGAGAGGAACCAGTGAGGGTGGACTCTCCTAAAACAAGAGCTCTTGCAAGCTCAAGTCGTCAGTATTTCAATAAGACAGAAATGTGGTAGAGAAGTCTCTAGGATGGGGGAAGCTTAAACTTGAACGGAGCCCATTACCCTCATAAAGAAAATAGATCTGCAGTCTTTGGGCTTTTCCCCACTCCCTTCCATCCCCCCTATGCCGTGCGGAGTCGTCAAAAGGCGCCGTTCGGAAGAGCGCCTGGGATGCAGCGCCCTAAGGGGGCGCGACAGCGGCAGCGTCGGGGCGGCTGTGCTGTGGCCGCCCCTGCTGTGGGGAGGGAGGAGGAACCCCGCGCTACTCTCCTCAAGTAGCGCGGGGCTTAAGGTAAGTGGGGAAAGGCCCTTTATTAAAGGCTCATTCCACACATGCAGAATGATGCACTTTCAAACTGCTTTCAGTGCTCTTTGAAGCTGTGCGGAATAGCAAAATCCACTTGCAAACAGTTTGTGAAAGTGGTTTGAAAACGCATTATTTTGCGTGTGTGGAAGGAGCCCTAGAGAAACTATAATGTTTATTGGTTAGCCAAGGTAAGTGTCTGAGCCATGGCTCCTAGCCATGGTTACGAAAAGCAACCTCCATGTTCAGAGGCAGGCAGGCACCCTCTGAATGCCAGCGCCAGGAGGCGCCATCAGGGGGAGGCCTCAGCCTGTATGCCTTGTTGTTGAGCCTCCAGAGGAAATGTTTGGCCTTTGTGTGAGGCAGGATGCTGGACTAGATGGACCACTAGTCTGATCCAGCAGGGCTCTTCTTATGCACTTATTTCTTACAAAAATGGCATGTTGACACAGCTTTTTAAAAATGTCCTAATGGTCTTCCAGAATAGTATAGTGGCAGAATACTTGCAAGGACAGGTAGGGGTGCAATTTTTTGGGGGGAGGGCCCAGTTCTGGGGTGTGTGTGTGTGCTTGGGAGGTGCAATTTCAGTCCTTGACCCAGGTGCCATGTGCTTCAGGTATGCTGCTGCCGACCTTCCCACTTGCTCGCTTACCCTCCTGCTTGCTTTTTCAAAAGAACTGCCACTTTTATTGTTTTTTGAAAGCCGCGGGATAAGGGAAATCTTGCGGGGTGGGCCCGATGTAGGGCCGGAGGCCATGCGGAAGTCATGGTCGAACCGGGCTGGTTCACCTCCTTATCCCATGGAGAAAACTCCCATGTCGAGGAGGCCTAACCTACAGTATGAATTGATGCCGTTTTACTTCTCGGTAGGGTTGTCAGGTTTCTCTTGGCCGTTGGTGGGCAGGGTTATCAGATCCAGGTTGGGAAATGCCTAGAAATTTAGGGATGGAGCCTGGGGAAGTCAGGGACCTCAGTGGGATAAAATCAGAGGTAGGATCCAGCAGGTTCTCACAGGTTCCCGAGAGTAGGTTACTAATTATTTGTGTGTGCCGAGAGGGGGTTACTAATTGGTGATTTTGCCACATGATTTTTGCCTTAGCTATGCCCCTTCTCTCAGCAATAGCATGCAGAACTTGAAGCAGTCTAACAGGAGGTGCACCGGCGTGTGTGGCAGCCTGCGCCTGCGTGCATTCGTTTCCCGCCCCCGGCGCAGCGGCTGCATCTTTGCCACAGCCCCGCCCAGGAATGCCCCGCCCCCGGAATGCCTGGTCACGCCCCCGTCGTGCCCCGCCCAGCCCCATTGGCGCTACACTACAGTTTGAATCCCACCACCATGGAAACCTGTTACTAAAATTTCTGGATCCCACCACTGGATAAAATGTCATAAAATTCACCCTCCAATCAGTTTTTCTCTGAGGGAAGTGATCTCTGTAGTTTGGAGAGGAGCTGTAATTCCAGGAGATCCCCAGGTCCCGACTGGCATTCCCTACTTAATGGCTCTGCCGCCTCACCCTCTGTCATGTGGGCACCAGGCCCTAGACCGTGGTGGCGAGCCTCTAGCACTCCAGATGTTCATGAACATCTGGAATGCCATTGGTTCGCCACTGTTGTGCCTAGGATGCAGTGGGGTGAAAGACAGGAATGGCATTTTAATATGCTTGTATCTGGCTTCTGAACTGATGGATGATCATGTAGGAAGGTTGATTTACAAAGGCCTTTCAAGTTCCCTGCATTTTATACGTCACTTGTGAATGGGGGCTTCCCGCTGATACCCATCTGCTATTTTTTCCCCATAGAGTACAACATGCTTGGTGAAGATTATGGAAACATATTAACTTCTAGTCAAATGGCACTACTGCGTCAAGATATAGGATAAGTAAATAGGGAAATGTCCAGTCCTACACTACCTTGGGAGGGTATTTGTTGTCTTGTGAAAGGCTAATGCACGCTATCAGCAAAGAACATTTTCCAGGTCATAACTGACTGCATTTTGCATTGTACTTTCCCATATTAATTCCCTTCTTTGCAACACCCATCTTGTCTTCTGACTGAGAGATAAGGGATCTCCATTCCTACTTCCATCTGACAAAGGGAGTTTTGACTCCGGCAACCTTATATCCTGGAATTCTTGTTGGTCTTTAAGGTGACACTGAATTCGAATCTTGCTCTTCTACTGCTGAGCACCATGGCTACCCACCTGAAACTATCTTTATAATACATCTGTGGCCATGAATTGTATTTTCCACTCTTATCAGCGCTAACATTGGTACTGATGCTAACATTGTGTGGAAACACTGAGGCCCCTTCCGCACATTCAGAGTAATGCACTTTCAATCCACTTTCCCAGTTGTTTGCAAGTGGATTTTGCTATTTCACACAGAAAAATCCAGCTGCAAAGTGCGTTGAAAGTGGATTGAAAGTGCATTATTCAGCATGTGCGGAAGGGGCCTGATAGAGGCAGAGAGACCAAGGAAAAGAAGGGAAGGACAGCCATTCTGATTTTCAGTGAAATACAGCAGAGTGGCAATTTGCTGCTCTCTCATTAAAAAAGATCACTTTAAAAGCCTTAATTACTGATTAAAGAAGAAAATTGAGGTTTTGCATTGCTTGCATCAGGCATTTGGGCTTCCACGGGTACCCCTCCCAACAAAATAAACACAGGAGTGTCCAGTCTGTTCGGGGAAAACGCTGAGAACAAGAGTTTGCATTATGGAAGGCCATGATGATAAATGTCTCCAGTGGCATAATTTCTAACTCTTACCATCTGTGATTCCCCTATCTCCATAGCAACTTTAAGCAAATATTTTAAAAAATAGTCCAAAACCAGGAAAAGCACAGCTGGGAATATCTGCGCTGAAAGAAAACAAACCCTTCATGGGACCAGCCCACAGTCAAGGGCTGACATATCCTGGAGCCTTTGTTTAATCACGGTGGATCAATATGGTGTCTATTCACATGCCACTGACATAATTAATATCTGTAAATATTTTGATGGGAATAATATTTCTTAGAAATCTGGATGCTCCTTCTTGATTTATGGTCAGATTTGTGTCAATAGATGTCACTGTAGAGTCAAATAAAAGCCACAGGGGTTGTTATGGGTTAGAAAATAGTCAAATTGATATAATTTATGGGTCCAGTTGAGGCTGTCACAAGAGTAGGCAGATTTTTTTTTCTTGCAGGCATCTCTTCCTTGGATAGAAAGGAAAAGTGGATGTTATTGTGACTGCTGCAAGTGGTGAGAAAATGCCAATTTTTTATTTGTTATTTTTAAATTAATTTTATATACTCAGGGCAGTTCAGCTCAGGGCAGTTCACAACAAGGTTAAAACATACATTAAAACATAATTTAAATATTAATTACATAAAAACAGAACCCATTTAAAAATATGGATGGCGTCTGGCTACCCCCCTCCCCCCCTTATGCCCATGGGAGGCCAGATGACATGGTAGATGTATTTTTAACCAGGCTGGCCAAACGCCTGGCGGAACAGGTCCGTCTTGCAGGCCCTGTGGAAACTCTGTAAGTCCCGCAGGGCCCTGATCTCCCTAGGGAGCCTGTTCCACCAGGTGGGGGCAAGGGCTGAAAAGGCCCTGCTCCTCGTCGAGGCCAGCCTGATCATGTTCCAAGCATTCACAATGAAATGGATGCATTGCTCACAATATTTGCATTGTGAGGGCCAGCATAATGTCGTAGTTAAGGTGTCGGACTAGGAGTGGGGAGACCCGGGTTCAAATTCCACGCCTATCATGGAAGCTTGCTGGGTGGCCTTGGGTCAGTTACACAAGCATTGTCTAGTATTTGGATGGGAGACCTCCAGGGAATACCTGGGCGATGTGGAGGCAGACAGTGGGAAATCACTCTTACCTTGAAAACCCCAATGAGTCACTGTACATCAGCTGTGATGTGATGGTAAAAACAATGATGAGTGTCTTCTGGAGGTAGTTACAAGACTTAAAATGCATGCATTGCATTATAGTGGCTGGGTTTTTTTTTAATTAAAAAAAACCCCGAGACACTGATTCAGCCTGACAGGTCTGGGCAGGTCTGGGTCGGTTGGGGCTTCGTTGGAAGACCTCTGCCTGCGATGCCTTTTAATTCTATGATGGAAGCAAAGTAGGGTCTCAGTCTAATCTTCTACCAAATAGGTTAGGGCCGCAATCTGGATCCATTTTTATCTTGTTAACAGTTCCTGTGGAGCTTCCTGATTTACAGCTGTGAACGCTGGGTGGGTCCAGGGTCCCCACCTGATGTCCTGTGTTGGGGAAGAGTCATAGCTTATTGGTAGAGTGTCTGTTTGGCATGCCGAAGGTCCCAGGTTCAATCCCCAGCACCTCTGTTTAACATAGGCTGACCAGACGTCCCGCTTTTGGCGGGACAGTCCCACCTTGAAACAACTTGTCCCGTGTCCCGTGGGTTTTTTCAAATGTCCCGGGTTTTGGAAGGCTGCTGCATTGCCTTCTGGGGCGCAAGGCAGTGCGGCAGCCTCCCGCGCGGCCGCAGGAGCACACGGCCTTCTGGGGTGCTCCCGTTTCCCGCCCTGTCACAGGGCGGGAAACGGGAGCGCCTCAGAAGGCCGCGCTCTCCTGGGCTGCACGTGCGTGCGTGCGGCCGCCCGTCCGCCCGTCCCGGATCGCAAAGGTGACCATCTGGTCACCTTAGTTTAACAGGATCAGGTAGTGAGGCACTGGAGAGCTGCTGCCAGTCAGACTAGATGGTAGACAATACTGACTTGTTCGGCAATTTCATGTGTTCATGTGTGTAAAAGTCACACATGAGTTGTGTGGACTTTCCTCACTTCTTGTGCCAGAGGTGTAGCTAGGGGAGCCCGGTGCAAAATCGGAGTTTTGCTGCACCTCCCCCCACCCCCGTTTGTTTGTGTTTTTTGTATTTTTTAGTGTTTTTTCAGTTTTTGGTATGCAGAGGGCGTAGTTTTTAGGCTAGCAGCATCAAAATTTCAGGGAATCTTTAGGTTTGGTAAAGTTTGGTTAAGGGGGTCCAAAGTTATGGACCCTCAAAAGGGTAGCCCCATCTACTATTAGCTCCCATTGGAAACAATGGGAGATGGGGGCACCTTCTTTGGGGGTCCATAGCTTTGGACCCCCCCAAGCCAAACTTCACCACACCTGGCTGGTTTCATCAGGAGACTATCCTGATGATACCACCTAAGTTTAGTGAAGTTTGGTCCAGGGGGTCCAAAGTTATGGACCCTCAAAAGATAGCCCCATCTACTATTAGCTCCCATTGGAAACAATGGGGGATGGGGCACCTTCTTTGGGGGTCCATAGCTTTGGACCCCCTTAACCAAACTTCACCAAACTTGGCCGGAATCAGCAGGAGTGTTGCTGGATGATATCCTAAAATTTTGGTGCCACTATCCTAAAAACTGAGCCCCCTGCCGGCCATGAAGTGAAAAAAACCTAAAAATATCAAAATATCAGCTGGCAGGGGCTGATGGGATTTGTAGTCCATGAACATCTGGAGAGCCACAGGTTGCAGACCCCTGTGAGGATTCAGAGAATGTGGGAGGAGCTAAGCATATGGCCTCTCTGGTATCGACTTCCCTCCCTTGCTGCCTCCTGTGTTATTCCTTTGAACAGCATTCACTTGGTAATTCTTGACTACAGGGAATAATATTTGTCTTTCAGCATAAGAAATATTGGTTTTTAAAAGAAAAGATTTAGCTGTAACATTACCAGAAATGATTTATTGGGTGTGAATATGCTTTTAAATGAATGTGTTACGTTTTGGATGCTAACAACACGTAGTACTAACATTTAGGTTAAACATTTACACAAAGTACTGTAAAAAGTTTCCATCTTTTCTCTTCTTCTTCTGTTTTTTAAAGAAACCCACACCTGAATATAAACTTTGGTATTATCTTGGTGAATGGCAATGGCTATCAAAGAAGAGCCATAAAAAATTAGGTACTTTAAATAGATTAAAAATAAATAAATCTTAAAAGCTGAAAAAGGAAGGCTATGCAAAGGTCTAGCATTTGAAGGTATTTTTTTATTTTGATTTGATTTGACTTTTAATTTATATACCACCCTCCCCCAGAGGGCTCAGGGCGGTGCACGACATAATAAGTAAATAACAACATATCAATACAGTTGGCATAATAACATTATTTACAACAAATCCAAACAATAGTCCAACATCAGCTTAATAAATACTTAATATTTCCATCTCAGGTTAACAAACTTGTAACATAGGTCGATTCCCCACTCACCATTAGATGCGCACTCCTCATGGCAAATATCCTGGGGTCCTGCAGCACTCCCCACTACACAGGAGCAACAACTCAGTCACCTTGATTCTGCCGCCCCCCCACCCCTCAGCACGCGGTATTTCGGATCCTGGATGGAAGTACAACTTTTTGAAAACCACACGCCGAGCTCGGGGCAGTGGGGAAGTCTGGGGGGTGACTCCGGGGTTGAGTTTCCCGCTGCTGATAGTGACATGGAGCCTTCCGGCCACGGCAGGTTGTGCGCGATGCGTGCACAGCCTTTTCAAAAAGTATTTTTAACAAGAGGGCGACCTGAGTCTGGATGCCCAGGAGCAGGCAGGAGGCTCACGTCAGACTGCAGCCCAGAATTGGGGTTCTTTTCACCTGCTGTTACAAATCCTCCCTTGCTGCGACTCTCACGCTGCCCCTGCACAGAGCGTCCTCCTCCCGGGTCAACCGTGTGCTCAAATAGATGTGGATTCATTGGCAAAGCTATATAGTATAATGGCGAATCTACGCATGGTCGTGGAGATGTTGATTTTCTGCGCCCCCCCAGACGTCCGCCTGGTGCACGGCGCACTCCCCATCCCCTTGTAGCTTCGCCGCTGTATGCACCTGCAACTTCCTCAAATTATCAGTGTGGTATAGTCACCCATGATGCCAACCTGACACTTAATTTGCAATCCAACTTGACTTTCAATATGTTTTCACATCAGCAGCACCCTTATCTGTTGCACTTCGAACTATTGTAAAGACTTCTGGAGGGTCCTTCGCCTCCTTTGAGAGGCAGATCCTAATGCAGGCATCCACAAGTTGGTGTTTTTGCATGATTGAGGTCATGAACCAATAAAACACAAGTTAAACACACACACACCCCGAAACCCACAGTCCCATCTTATTTTCCGAAAAATTCACAGCAATAAATGAAAAATGCACTTTTCATTAGATCATTTTGAACACCCTATTGCAGGCAGCATTGTGTGGTTACAAAGGAAAACATTCTGACCCTTCCCTTGCTGGATGGATTCCTGGAAAAAAATGTATTGATTTAATCCATTTACAGGCATTTTGATGGCGCTCCCCATCATGTCAGAGAACTGGGCCATCAGGGAAGTCATACCTTTAAAAGGAAAAAAGGCGGAATGGAGAGAAATCGTTTGTGGTTTCCGGGTCTGAAATTTACGAGCAAAGGCCTGCTTCAAAGCAAAGCAACTCTTAACTGTGTCATATTCTTTCAATAATATTTTTGTACTTTTGAAATCAACTGTCCAGCCCACATCTATGGGGTAGTACCAAGAAACAAAAAAATTTGCACCCCAAAGCAGAATTCTGCAATCTGCATAAATTACATGAATAAAGAATATTTGATCATTTCTGTTTCTTTGCTCTGATGAGAGAGGAGCAGCTGATCGGGGCATTCTGGCCTACCCGGACCACTGGACATTTGACTCTGTGAGCCCTTTTCAGATTTCACGGGATGTTGCCTGCATTCTCCCCAGCAGATCTTTACAAACAGGGAGACTAGAAACCTGCTTTCTTAAAATAGAGGTTAGCTTTCATAATTGTGGCTAATTTTACTTTCTGTGTTTTTCCTGTAATTGCAGAAAGTTATTGTATCCCTGCTATGGTGCTTAATGCCTGCCTTCCTTGCCTTTTTCCTTGACAGATACTCAAAGCAACTTATTATTATTATTATTATTATTATTATTATTATTATTATTATTATTATTATTATTATTATTATTATTATTATTATTATTATTATTATTATTCGGCTTAATAGACCGCCCAACCCCCGAAGGGCTCTTAGAACATAAGGGAACTTAGAACATCATTCTCCTCTCTTTCATCCCCCTCCCAACAATAACTCTATAAAAAGGGTTGTCAACTTCCAGGTGGTGACTGGAGCTCTCCTGGGATTTTAGTTGGTCTCTAGAGGACAGAGATCAGTTATCCTGGAGAAAATGGGTGCTTTGGAAGGTGGACTCTATGGCATCCTACCACACTCCGCTCCCTCCGCTCCCTAATCCCTGTTGTCTTCAGGCTCCACACCCAAATCTCCAAATCACCATCACCCAAATCCAGAGGTGGGATCCAGCAGGTTCTCACAGGTTCCCGAGAGTAGGTTACTAATTATTTGTGTGTGCCGAGAGGGAGTTACTAATTGGTGATTTTGCCATGTGATTTTTGCCTTACTTACGCCCCTCCTCTCAGCTGTAGCGCGCAGAACTTGAAGCAGTCTAGCAGGAGGTGCCCCAGCGTGCGTGGCAGTCTGCGCCTGTGTGCATTCGTTTCCCGCCCAAGGACCGGCACAGCAGCTGCGTCCTTGCCACAGCCCCGCCCAGGAATGCCCCACCCCCGGAATGCCCGGCCACGCCCCCATCGTGCCCCGCCCAGCCCCATTGGCGCTACGCCACAGTTTGAATCCCACCACCATGGGAACCTGTTACTAAAATTTTTGGATCCCACCACTGCCCAAATCTCAACCTGGATCTGGCAACCCTATCTATTAGGCAGGTCAGGCTGCCAAAATGTTTCTGGCCCAAGGTCTATCAGCAAGTTTCCATAGTACAATAGGGATTTGTGCCAGGGTCCCTCAGGATCCTAGGTTGGCCCTCTAGGCAGGGGCGTATCTGCCTGGGGACATGGGGTAACCCATGTCCCTGGGTGCAACTAATCTGGTCACGTGGGGGCGCAAAATCACCCTCCGACGTGACCAGATGCCTTCTGCTGCAAAGACAATGAGGCAGCAGGAAGTCCTGCTATCTCGTCGTCTTCGGTCTCCCTCAGCCCTTCCCATGTCAGCAACTCTAGGCATGAGGGTATGCCTCTGAAAATAGAATATTATACCAGCCCTGCCATCACAACACTGACATCATAATAACTGAGTTGTTCCCTGATGTTATACTAATGTTACCAGATCGGGGTTGGGAAGATTTTGAGGGTGGAGCCTGGGGAAGGTGGAGTTTGGACCTCATTTGGTAAAATGCCAGCGAGTCCACCTTCCAAAGTAGCCTTTTTCTCCAGGGAAACTGTTCTCTGTAACCTGGAGACTAGTTGTGATTCCAGTTCACTAACCTGGAGACCGGCAACCTTATGTTATAACCAGATCGCCCTAGAAGGCCTCAGCTCCTCTCTTCCGCAAAAATCATCTTCCCTAGGCATCATCCCCAAATTTCCAGGAATTTTCCAAGCTAGAGTTGGCAGCCCTACCTGCACTAGTATTCAGTGAAGGTCCTTTTCTAAGAAATTTAAATCTTCAAGGCCGTGATGGACAAGAGTTTAACGATTTTGAGAGCTCCCTTGAGTCTGGCACAGTCTAAGGCAGTGGTTCTCAACCTGTGGGTCGTGACCCCTTTGGGGGTCGAACAACCCTTTCACAGGGGTCGCCTAAGACTCTCTGCATCAGTGTTCTCCATCTGTAAAATGGATAAATGTTAGGGTTGGGGTCACCACAACATGAGGAACTGTCACGGCATTAGGAAGGTTGAGAACCTCTGGTCTAAGGGGTGGGATAGAAATGAATTATCTACGTCTGTGACTAAATAATTCCTGAACTGAAATCTAAATATAGGTCCACGCCCAATTTTGTAATCTATTGGGACAGTTGGAGTTGTCAACTGACCAAAAAACCAAATCTGGCTTAATCTGCTCTTGTGCCTTTAGCAGTACTTTTGTAGTGCAGAAATCCCCAAGTCAAACTTTTTGTGGCCCAAAGCTAATGATTGTCTCTTGCTAACATTTGCAAATCAGATTGTGGTTAAAGGCACGGGAGCTGGTTAAAAAGTTGGCAATCTTATGGGCCGTACCAGTGCATTGCAATTTCTTGGCAACTTAGAAGTTTACCTTGCTGCTCCCAGAAATTCCTCCAGTGATGATTTCAGCTTTCCTGAGGTAGGTGCTGATTGCTAGTAATAATACCCATCTCCCCTGGCAAGGAGATTCTCTGCCAAGTAATACATTTTGTGTGTTGTTTTCTTAGTCACAGTCGCCCTTCTGCTTTTTCCTTCCTTGTGAAGATCTCAGACTCACACTTATGGCAAAGGTTACCTCCCTGCTTCAGGAAGCCGTATCGTCAAAAAAGGAGTGAGGTAAAAGGTGGTGGGGGACTCTGTTAGCTTATAAACCATATTGCTGGGAATTTGACATACTGTCTGGAAAAATATGTCTGGAAAACCCTGGGTTTCCTATTTAATTCTGCCTTCGTATGCATTCAAATGGATGTCCTTTTGTGTACTGCCAGCTAGTAATTTAAACCATTTGTAGAAGATACTCCTGATTCCACCACCCATTAAGCCAGCTTTTCTCTCTGTTTTAATATTTACTGTCAGTGGCAATTTAGTTTTTAATGTGACAAAATTTGCTCTCCAGCAAATATTTGCCCTCTGGTTCAGACATTATTAGAACAACGCTTCACCAATAGACTTACAATGGTTTCGGCTTCAGGAAGCGATTGGCAAGTTAATACCTATGGCAGTGAAGGGCTGGCAAGGATAACAGCGAGTTTTTATTATACCCCTGGAAAGGAAGCTGTAGCTTCTCCATAGCTGTGTCCTAAGTTTCCAGTGTCAGCCGGCAGGCCAGACCGACAGGGAATGCTTACGATGCAAACTTTTATAAGGTTTCATAATCAATTGCTCTGTCATAGCGTCCACCAAAGAATCCTGGGAATTGTAGTGTATAGGGATGCTGAGAATTCTCTGTAAAAGATTTAATTCTGTGAGGAGAATTTAATTCTGTAAGGGGTGGGGCATTCCTGGGCAGGGCTGTGGCAAGGACACAGCCGCTGCGCCGGTCCTTGGGCGGGAAACGAATGCACGCAGGCGCAGGCTGCCACGCACGCTGGTGCACCTCCTGCTAGACTGCTTCAAGTTCTGCGCGCTACTGCTGAGAGGAGGGGCATAACTAAGGCAATAATCACGTGGCAAAATCACCAATTAGTAACCCCCTCTCGGCACACACAAATAATTAGTAGCCTACTCTCAGGAACCTGTGAGAACCTGCTGGATCCCACCTCTGCTTAGGGGGCAATTGTGTGCAGGTCTACACAGAATTCCACCCAAGTCTACAGTGGGGCTTACTCCCAGGAGAGTCTGTGAAGGATGACACTGCTAATTACCTTAAACAATTATTCATAAATTGTATTGTCGAAGGCTTTCACGGCTGGATTTAACTGGTTGCGGTGGGTTTTTCCAGACCATGGCCACACAGCCCGGAAAACCCACCACAACCAATTCATAAGTTGTATTCATTACTGAGGGTTTTGTGTGACATTTATGGTTACACTACTTGTGCCCTATTTCATATTCTATTTTTTTCTTAATTTTTTTTGTTCGGTTTCATTTTGCTTCTTCTGTTGTTTTTCTTCTTGTTATTTTAAGAAAAAAACTGAAAATAAAGCCAGACCAGCAGCAATCAGATGGAAATAAAGAAGGAGGAGGAGGAGGAGGAGGAGGAATACGTGTTGAAGGTTGGATGTTTTCCTATTGGCTGAGGCTGAACGTGCTGGGAGTACAGTGTAGATGACTGTAGAAGGCAGTGGCAAACCACGCCATTAACACAGTCTGCCTAATAAACTTTATGATTTGAAGTCACCCCATGGGTCAGTAATGACCTGGTTCTTTCACAAGGGACTACTTTAACCTTGTCCTTCACTCATTGTAATTATGATGGAGCAGAACTTTTAAAAGTTTGCTTAAACACCCCTACCTAGCCTAATCCTCTTTTTAAAAAGACTGTAAGTGACATACTGCACGCCTCCCACTCTATGTCCCTGTTTCTCCCATCTTTCTCCCGGTTTTCAGGCCATGCCTGGTAGTCTTAGGGACAAGGTATTTTGGGGGGAAGTAACAGTAGTTACACTGTTATTGATTCTAGGGCTCTTTCCGCACATGCAGAATAATGCACTTTCAAACTGCTTTCTTTTTTCTGTTTAATAAATTTTATTAAATTTTTGAATAGTACATTTACAATCAACAATCTATATGGTTACATTAGTAAAAATACATAATAAATCAAAACGAATCAAGTAAACCATAATAAACAAGGACCCCTTCCGCACATGCAAAATAATGTGTTTTCAAACCACTTTCACAACTGTTTGCAAGTGAATTTTGCTATTCCGCACAGCTTCAAAGAGCACTGAAAGCAGTTTGAAAGTGCATTATTCTGCATGTGCGGAATGAGCCAAGGATTATCATAAAAAGCTGATAGCGGTCTCCTTGACCTATCTATTAACCTTTACCTTGGGTGTATATCTACCCTTGAGGATTCTCTTTCCAAAATCTTAATAAGTTGACTTATTCACCTAAAGTCAGTCAAAGAAAATTTGACGGAAAAAGAAAGAAATTACATACTGATAAGTGAGCTAACGTTATAGTTGATACATTCTAGTCTTATTTACATTTAAGTAACTATTTACATCTTCATCCTTTGCTATAACAAATCTTGTCCATTGCTATAACAAATCATATCTATGTGCTACCTTGTCCCTCATTAAAGCATATTATAAAATAGTTTTCAATAATAAAGGAAAAGGAAAATACATGCAGTTCTAAACATCAGGTTAGTTAATACATGACCCGGTAGGATTTCGCACCTGTTTCCTTACTTAGATAATCTGTCCATAATTGCCAGTTTTCTAGATATAATTCAGCTGGTTGGCCTTTTATTTGGAATGTGAGTTTATCCAACAAAAACAACTCTTTCAGCTTTCAATGCTCTTTGAAGCTGTGCGGAATAGCAAAATCCACTTGCAAACAGTTGTGAAAGTGGTTTGAAAACGCATTATTCTGCGTGTGCAGAAGGGGCCTCAGTTATAAGTTTTCAAGGAACCTCAGAATTTCCCTAGAGCCCAGTTGCTTGTTGTTTATTTATTATATTAAAATATTTACATCCTGCTTTCCTTGTAGCTCGAGGCAGTCTAAAAACTAATTTCCTTGGCAGAGCTTTGAAGCATGGCTTTCTTAAACCAGCACTCTGCATCATCAAGCTAATTCTGTGCCACAGTTAAATTCTTATTTGAGGGCTCTGCAGTATTTTACTTCAAGTGGTGTGAGGAATTCAAAGGTTTAATCCGCCGAAATCTTGTTCGACTGTCATGAAATACAAAGGAATGAGGGAGCTTCTGCTGCGACTTCATGCTGCATTACTGCCGCATAAAGATGCATGAGTGTTCAGGGAGAATTCTGATGTCTGATCGGAGTTGAATACCGTTAGACAAGACAGCAACACCTCCTGGCTTTGGAATAAGCAGGGAAAAAAAGCATGAGTAATCGTTGTAAATCAGAAATAAGGAAAGAATGTCTGATCAGCAGCACAGCTAAGTACCAAAACACCAACATTTGGCAAACTTCTTTGGCACATCTGGTTTGTATTTTATATATATACTTGAGCTTCAGGTTTTTAAAAAGCTTAAAAGCTTTGATGTCCTCCAGTTCATCTGAAATCCACAATGAATCTGTAAGAGATAGTTCCTCTTATCTAAGTTCTTATTATTACATGCATTTTGCGTTGCGCTTTATTTCTGCTTCTGCAGTTCTCACACCAGAAACTGGAATGTGTGAAGCTGAAAAGATTCAGAAATGTACAACTAGAATCTATAAATGGGTCTATAGGTATCAAGGGGATTGTTATCGGATTTGGGAGTGTTCGAAACCAAGCAGCGAGCACGTCTGCATTCATTTGGTGCAAATCCCAAATTGGGGGGAAGCCGTGGGAAAAAGCACCCACTGAGCCAAATAATACAGGACTCTTTTCACATTACAGTCTTTGGGTTTCTTAGGTGGCAACACTTGGACTTTGACACCAACATTCAGTGGGAGTTTGTGCCTCCCAGACTAACTTGTCTCCTCATGAATACAGTGCCTCAGGAGACATTTCCACATTTCTCTCTGAACGGTTTTCTCTTCTTTAAACTTGCCCTCCTCCAGTGGATCCATCATATGGGCTCTGTTGTGAAACTTACGTGCAGACGTGCTGTGGGAGTAAAGCAGAGGCGTAGCAAGGGGGGAAAGCACCTGGTGCACAGTCACAGTCCTCTCAGAACTCTCTTAGTCCCACCTTCCTCACAAGGTTCCTGTTGTTGGGAGAGGAGGGAAATGGAGTTTGTAAGCCCCTTTGAATCTCCTTGCAGAAGAGAAAAGGGGGAATATAAATCCAAACTCCTATTCTCCTTCTCCTTCTCCTTCTCCTTCTCCTTCTCCTCCTCCTCCTCCTCCTCTTCCTCTTCCTCTTCCTCTTCCTCTTCCTCTTCTTCTTCTTCTTCTTCTTCTTCTTCTTCTTCTTCTTCTTCTTCTTCTTCTTCT
>NC_059430.1:22459475-22481296 GCF_021028975.2 Sphaerodactylus townsendi
TCCTCTTCCTCTTCTTCTTCTTCTTCTTCTTCTTCTTCTTCTTCTTCTTCTTCTTCTTCCCATGCATCATTTTATAACCCACTATAATTTAGCCCCTTGGCTGTCTTCTCTCTACAACACCCCAGACTTCTTAGCCTTTCTGTCCACAGAAAGTGCTCTTGATAATTTTTTCAAGATTTCTCTACAATGCTTTCCAATTCTATAATATTCTTCTTGAGAGATGGTTACTAGAAATGTACATTATGTTCCAAATATAGCTGCACCACAGATCTATACAAGGGCATAGTAATTGTGGTCAGATGGTTTTTAATTCCTTGTTTTCAGCCTCTCCATTTTAAAGTGATCTGCACTCTTCTCTCCGGCCGTGACTGCTTTTATGCTCCTGAAGTACAACCTTGAGGAACAAATAGGGTTGGTTACCAACCTCCAGATAGGGCCTGGAGCCTTCCTGGAATTACAACAGATCTCCATATTACAGAGATAAATTCTCCTGGAGCAAATGGCTAATTTGGTTGATGGGCTCTATGGTCACAAGCCCTGCTAAATCCCTTTCCCTCTCCAAGCACTACTTTTCCCAGGTACCACCCCTAAACTCCAGGAGTTTCCCAAACCAGAGGGGGTATTCCTTGGAATAAATCTAATATAAACAATAGCATTGTAGGCTTGAGTTACTTCTGGCAACATTTCAAAACGTGAAATATCAGTTATAACCCTTTAAGCAGCATAAACGTTTGTAAACATAAACATTAAACTTTTACACACTAGGTTTTTTTAACACACCCCAACCAGGTACGTTTCCACGGGGGGAAAAGGTCCCGCCCCATCAAGGCACGCCAGCCAATCAGGGGAGACTGGCAAAGTGAGATTGCCTGGTAATGGGGATTGCTAAGAGTTCTGTAACTGGGTATGTCTGCTGCGCGCACGCTGCGGTGGGGAGGTAGAAACTCCGATGAAGAGGACACAGTTTCACCACAAACAGGTTTTGATATGCGTGCAAATTTCAAGTGGGGATTTGACCAGAGATCAGTCGCCCTGGAGAAATTGACTGCTTGAAAGGGTAGATTGTGTGGCATTATACCTTGATGAGGTCTCTCCTCTTCTCAAACGCTGCCCTCCCCAGGCTTCACCCACTTAAATATTATTTTCAAGTACAGGGGTCAAGTCAGGATTTCCCATGGGTCTGAATAACATCTAGGAACATGCCTGCTCCCCATTTCCTGGGATAAACTGCCTTTGTCCCTAGAGCTAGATTTCACACAGGAGGGGTAAGGGTCAACAGATCAAGGAAGAGCTGCCCTATATCATAGGCGCTGGCAGAGCTGTGGGTAGTTGTGGCCTAATGGTAAGAACATCTGCTTGACAACAACAAGAAGAATAGTTGGATTTATACCCTTGTAAGAAGCCTTGTAAGGAGTCTCAAGGTGGCCTACAAACTCCTTTCCTTTCCTCTTCCCACAACAGATGAGGTAGGTGGGGCTGAGAGAGTTCTGACAGAACTGTGACTGGCCCAAGGTCACCCACCCAGCAGGCTTCATGTATAGGAGTGAGGAAACAAGTCTAGTTTACCAGATAAAAGTCCACCCCTCATGGAGGAGTCAAACCAAACCTGGTCCCCCAGATTAGAGTCGACCGCTCTTAACCACTACACCACGCTGGCTCTCAGCTTCAATCCCCGGCACCTCCTGTTGAAAGAATCAGGACGTTGATGATGTCAAAAGCCTTTTCCCGAAACCCTGGACAGCAGCTGCCAGTTAGAGTCAACAATACTGACTTTGATAAAACAGTACACGCAATCATCATGCGCTCACGTTGAGGCCTCACAAACTAGTCATCTGCTGTTCAGATGGGCAGATTTGGCAGGTACTGCTAGCTCCTGAGGGCTCAGAGGTTTGCTGAGGTTTTACTTTCACACCAAAATAGGGCTCATGATTCTTTCTTTTATCCCCGTAATGCCAGTCTGCAAACTGTTCTTTGACAACCATGTCATTCAGGACACATGCTTTGTGTTCAGTCAGTAGCTAACTTCGTACCTGGGGCTAGATGACAATATGTGCTAAGAATCCAATGTGCCTTTTTATTGCTGCCAAAGCTGAGCAGATCCTTTGTTGTTCAAACCAAATAGAAGTGGGGGGGGGGAGGGGAGGGGAAGAGAAGAGAAGGAAAAGAATCTCTTGTAAAAAGCAAATCAACATTAATGCACTGTTCATGTTTGTGTGGTTAAGTGTGGTTAATTTTTTTTTGTTTGTTCAAAGACAGGAAATGTGAAAGCTAAGAGCCCCGCGGCTTCACTTGAAAAAGTCATGCCCAGTTTATTCCATATTTTCTATGCATGCTCTTCCAATGAGATATGTATAGTCTGGTGCACAATCCTGACTCCACTTCAATTAGTGACAAAAGCATCATTACATGTAACGGGATCCCAAATGGATCTGCTCCCCCTGAAGAAACAAAACAAAAATGTAATAGTTTTACACAATCATCTCTGAGAAGTCCCTGATGTCGTATTGGGTCAAATGAAAGTCAGCGTTGCGGATATGTTGAAGCAGAGGTGGCACGGAAGCACTGCGGCATATTGGCTGTAAGCAGGGAAACGTGCAGGGGAATGTTTGTGTTGGCTCCCCCTCCCCAGGGTTTTAATTTTTTTAAAAAAAATTAGAACATTTTAATGCTATCTTTCCCCCTGATCAGGATCCACAAGGCCGCAAACGTAAAAAAAAAAAAAATTAAAAACACAACTAAACGGATCACATAATTCAATTAGTTTGGAGAGGAGGCGGCTGAGGGGGGATATGATTGAAGTCTACAAAATTATGCATGGGGTAGAAAATGTTGACAGAGAGAAATTTCTCTCTCTTTCTCACAATACTAGAACCAGGATAGCTTTAAAAGGGGCTTGGACAGATTTATGGAGGAGAAGTCGATCTATGGCTACCAATCTTGATCCTCTTTGATCTGAGATTGCAAATGCCTTAGCAGACCAGGTGATCGGGTGATCGGGAGCAACAGCCGCAGAAGGCCATTGCTTTCACCTCCTGCACGTGAGCTCCCCAAGGCACCTGGTGGGCCACTGCGAGTAGCAGAGAGCTGGACTAGATGGACTCTGGTCTGATCCAGCTGGCTTGCTCTTATGTTCTTAATTAAAAACTCATCAACAAAACTAAAAGCCGGGCCAGTAATTGTTATTGTGGATATGTCAGACAAAACAAAACAAAAGTCTTCACCTGCAGATGAAAGATACTGGCCCTTTCTGCACAGACGCTCTATAACATTTTGGGGAAGAAAAGAAAACATTTCCTCCAAGGAGTTCTGCATCCCCCCCCCCGCCCCCGCAATATGTTTTATTTGCAGCCACTTTCCCAAGGGCCCTTTGGAGAAGGGCAAGCCTATTGAATGGGCGGGGGGGGGGGGCAGGTCTATTACTATTATTATTTATTAATTTTATATACCGCCCTCCCCCTGAGGGCTCAGGGCGGTTTACAAGAAGGTTAAAACATACATTAAAACATAATTTAAATATTAATTACATAAAAACAGAACCCATTTAAAAATGTGGATGGCGTCTGGCTACCCCCGTCCCCCCCCACCCTTTGTGCCTACGGGAGGCCAGATGACATGGTAGATGTATTTTTAACCAGGCGGGCCAAACGCCTGGCGGAACAGGTCCGTCTTGTAGGCCCTGCGGAAACTCTGTAAGTCCCGCAGGGCCCTGGTCTCCCTAGGGAGCCTGTTCCACCAGGTAGGGGCCAGGGCTGAAAAGGCCCTGCCCCTCGTTGAGGCCAGCCTGGTCATTTTTGGGCCAGGGATCACGAGTAGGTCCTCCTCCGAGGAGCGGAGGGGCCTACTGGGGGAATATGTCTACTTGTGGCCTTTGGCAAAGCTAAGCATAACACAGCTCCCAGTTTTAAAGTGACTTGGGGGTGGGGGAGAAAATAACCCGTTCTCCTCCACCCCACTCAATTTCAGGCTGCTCCAGGGCTTGCGGCGCCTCAGCAGAGTACAAGGCAGGATAGCGGAAGAGAGAGGTGCGTTATACATTCTACGCCATTACCAGTCATCAGCTTCCGAAACATTCCTCCCCCTGTGGGTGTTAAGAACACAACCAAACACTCCCCGCTCCAGAAGTCTTGCAGGCCCAAAGCTTACTATCCAGTGTCAATGTGAAGTCCTTGAAAGGGTGGGTGGATAGGAGGGAAGGAATTAGAAGGTCCTGCAGATGGAAGTACTGTATGGAGGGTGATCAATGAAGCCAAAAAAAGATTACCAGAGGGTTTATGTCTGCCACCCAGAGGTGGGATCCAGCAGGTTCTCACCAGTTCCTGAGAGTGGGTTACTAATTATTTGTGTGTGCCAAGAGGGGGTTACTAATTGGGTCTGCTTTTCCGTTAGAAATTCCATTAGGTCCAAAAATCATAAAGTCCTGTTGTTTCCTATGTGGCTGGTTAGCGAAGGTAGAAAACGGGATAATTCTCCCTGTTGGGCTGTTTTAAAAACACGTTTTAGAAATATGGTAAAGTTCCTTGTTTAAGGAAAGTATCCTTCTTTTGATTTCTAGAAACAAAATTAAGTATTTGAAAGTATTAAGTATTTGACAGGCAGTCAGTTAGAGGTAGAAGTAGTTGCTTCTGTTGGCAGTAGACGATAGGACTTGCTATAATGAGTTTAAATTATGGACAGAAAGATACCAGCTGGAAATTAGGAACTTTTTTTTTACAGTAAGAGTTTTTTACAGTAACAGAGAAATTATTAATGCCCCGCCCCCAGAATGCCTGGCCACGCCCCCGTCGTGCCCCGCCCAGCCCCATTGGCACTACGCCACTGTTTGAATCCCATCACCATGGGAACCTGTTACTAAAATTTTTGGATCCCACCACTGCTGCCACTGCATAGAGCTTGACATCTTTGAACATCTCCTTAGGAAATTTTAGCCCCCTCTCCACTTTGCTGACCATAATCTTGCCCAACTAGCAGCCACCGTTTCTGCCTGACCAAGGGCTGTGACTCCAATCTGAGGTCTGGGATCTCCCTCTCCTCTTCCCCCCACCTCCTAGCAACAGCCTAACTGGGGGAAGGGTGCGCCTGCACTGAAGAATGTGCCATCACTGCTGGGCAATCGAGCCTCCCCCACCTCCTAGCAGCAGCCTGTTGTGGAGAGAGGAAGGGAAAGAGTTTGTAAGCTGCTGTGAGACTCTTTACAGTTGAGAAAAGCCGGGTATAAATCCAAACTCTTCTTCTGATTGGGTGAGTGGGGCTTTCACGCTGCAGAACAAGCCATGTCTGCTGGGCAACTAACCCTCTCCCACTTCCTAGGAGCAACCTAATCCGGGGAGGGGCACACACACGCTGCAGAAGGAGCCATCTCTGCTAGGGCTATTGGCCCTCCTCCAGCTTCTAGCAGCAGCTAAACTGGGGGAAGGGAACACTTCCACTGTAGAGCAGTGGTTCTCAACCTTCCTACTGCCGTGACCCTTTGATACAGTTCCTCATGTTGTGGTGACCCCCAACCCTAACATTCATCCATTTTACAGATGGAGAACACTGATGCAGAGAGTCTTAGGCAACCACTGTGAAAGAGTCATTCGACCCCCAAAGGGGTCCTGACCCACAGGTTGAGAACCACTGTCCTAGCAGCAGTCTCATTGGGGGAACGGGGTCTGCGCATGCTACAGAACGAACCGTCTCTTCCAATAGTGCCTCGCTCATCTCCTGTCACTTCCCCCTCTCTGCCTGCCACCCGGGCACCTGCCCTCCTCATGCCCCTAGTTCCGTACCTGCCCCTGAGAAATCAAAGGGGACTCAGAGGTGATCTCCTATATCAGTGGTTCTCAACCTTCCTAATGCTGTGACCCTTTAACATAGTTCCTCATGTTGTGGTGACCCCCAACCCTAACATTTATCCATTTTACAGATGGAGAACACTGATGCAGAGTGTCCTAGGCGACCCCTGTGAAAGGGTTGTTCGACCCCCCAAAGGGGTCCCGACCCACAGGTTGAGAACCGCTGTCCTACATCCTGTGCTTGAAGGAGGCAACAAAGCATTTGAGTCTTCAATTCCTCTCTTGCTATTAGGCACTGTCCAATTGGGAGATCGCCCATTATCTCAGGTCACGGATAGGCAGGCACTTTGTTGGGCTGATGTCTTAGAAGGCACTCAACTATATACGTCATCCCCAGCGGCCAACGTTGCTGTCCAAATCAAAGAGCTCTGGAAACCACCTGGCACTTTCCCACCCAATATCATAACAAACACAGTTCTTTAAAGACGTTAGGGTGTTGTGTCTTCAAGTGTTTTTGCAAAGCTGGTTAAGAAAAGCAGAAGTGTAACCAGATCCAGGAAAACTGAGCGGAGGGTTCCACATTAGCGCTCTTGTATGCAGATTCTCTTCCAGCTTTCATGGTTTTGGTTGAAACTTCTAATTTAAGATTCCAGATCGGTTATCCAAGAAATGAAGATTTTTTTGGGAATAAATATTTGATATTTTGGAACAGATCTCTGTCTCCTGGGAAAGAAGAAGGTTGGAAAGGAAGAACTGTTAAATGTGCAAACCAGCTACTGGATAATGGCAAACCCTGCGAGGCTATGCCATAGCCAACCGTGATGTCCATGCCAACTGGAGGACAACAAGGCCTGCATTAGCGCGGGCAATTCTCCAGCACAGCAAAGAACAGAGTGAACCCGTCTGCGGATTGAGGTGGAGACGTAAAAAAAGTACGTAAAGGATAAATGCAAAGATTGCAGGTTCTCTTGATGGCAAAAAAGTTTAGAAGCCAAAGCACGTTTAAGAAAACTATGGTTAAAGAATTATGGGATGTCAACACTGGTGAAAAGATCATAACAAATGGTTACTCTCCACCCCAAGTTATGATGCGCATCGGTTTGGATTAAAAGCTGAGTTTTTCTTTCATTAGGCAAACCGCTGTTTTCCTCGTATCCAGTCAACGATACTAGCAGCCGACTTAAAATAACTGTGATGCTAATATAGGGCAAACCAGATGGGAAGGAAAATGGGAATTCCTGCACCTTTTATAGCTAGGTAGAACTTCAGCATATCAACCCCCTCACGACAGATGTGCCTGCCTATATCCTGTCTGATACAACTGTTTTAAAAAAAGAGAGCATTTAATACACTAGTTCATATCATGGGAAAGACATCTTGCAACTGAATCTACCAGATCACAGAAATAACTGCAGGACCATGTTCACCCCCCACATCTGTGCTTGTGGTCAGTGGTACACCTGCGGAGTGCTGTCCAACATGTTGGTTGTAGTGCATGGAATGGCTTCCAGTCTGATCCTGCAGGCACCTGTTTATTTGGAAGCACGTTCCATTCAAGACTTGTTCTTGCTGGCAAAAATAGGAAACCGGAAGCCTTTTCTCCCCTCCAGAGTGCTCTGAGCCTAACAAAGTGCTTTCAAGGGATGTTCATGTGTCTGCAAGCGAGTCTGGTTGGGTTAGACTAGTGCTACATGTAGGGTTGCTGACTTTTGGGTGAGGTCTGGATGACAACTGATCTCTAGACTACATAGTTCAGTATTGTTGGAGGAAATGGCAGCTTCTGAGGGTGGGCCCTGCAGCGGAGCTCCCTCCCCTCCCCCAACCCTGCCTCTCTTAGGTTGATTCCACACTTGCGTTATCAACCTAAGTTCGAGCTGCGTTTGACCTAAGTGCTCCACACAACCACTGGGATCGACGTGGTTTTGTACCAGCTTCGCCCCGTGTAACGGTCAAATTTCCAACACCAGTTGGAACTACTACTTTTTCAGGGAACCACGCTCGAACTCAGCTCAATTCTAGTAAAGTGCAGAATCTCTGGTGCCAGGAGTCCCCCATTCAGCCAATCACAGCTGAGTGTTTTGGGCATGCGTATAGCTGACCAATAAAAAAAACGCCACCTTCGTCCCTCCATTCCTGTGGCAGCTTTTTTAAATAACGTGTGTGGGGATAGACGGAACATGGCCGTAGAACAGTAGCCAATTGGAACGGAGCTGCGAAGAGGCACAGGATGATTCCACCCTCCGAGCTGGGATCAAGCTGGTTGCAGTGGGGAACAACAATGGGTTCGACCTAGGTCAGTACCCTTCTCAAGGAACTAAGTCGAACCTATTTTACTCATGTGCGGAATCGCCCTTAGACTCCACCTCCAACTCTCCAGGAATTTCCTGAGCCTGAGTTGGCAGCCCTTTGAGGCAACGTTTAGTCTGGCTCTTTTTCTTACTTGCCTTCTGGGCCAGCTCTGGGTAATTAATGAAGCATTTAAACAAATAAAACATGCACAGAGTGATGGAGTCAGCTTGGAAGTGGTCTCATCACATTCAGGCCAAGCATACCATTGTGTGTGTATGTGTGTGTGTGTGTGTGTGTGTGTGTAAGCTATTCTTCTACTTTCAGACTTTCATTTCTTTGGAAAGACAGCTGACTGTGGGTGATGCTCAGTGGTTGGAATGTCCTCAGTACCCTCTGAAAAATCTTCCATAGCAACTTGGCAGATGTTTTTCAAAACCCCTGTGTGTCTCTGTGTGTTGTCTGGAGCCCCATGGCATACAGTGGAAAGCTGCAGTATTGCAGGCAAATCCCTGCTCACAACCTGAGTTCACTCCTGAGGGAAGTCAGTTTCAGGTCGCCAACTCAAGGTTCGCTCAGCTTTCCATCCTTTTGAGGTCGGTAAAATGACTACCCCTTTTGCTGGGGACAAAGTGTATATGGCTGGGTAAGGCAATGGCAAACCACCTCATAAAACAAAATCTGTCAACCTTGTATGGAAGAATGGTTCACTACTTCCATAACTTAGATAATCCCTCATGTCATAGTGCTTTTATGTTGGCTCGATTTAATGTTCTTCCCTCAAAGGTACTGACTGGAAGATACTAGAGGATCCCACTGCTGAAGGGAATATGTATATGTTCCCCAAGCGCTCTGGACACAGTCCATCATATCATTCTGGATTGCCAGTTGCATGCAGTCACCATGCAATAATTTTCTCCTTCCCTGAAATTGTTCCAAAGATCTCACAAACAAGGATAGTATTATCCAGTTTTTGTAGAATGAACTTACTCCACAGATCACTGTTACAGTTGCGAAGTTCTTTGGAGAAGTTGTTAAAGCTAGAAAGTATTTCTTTTGATTTTGTCATTTAAATGCCAATAAAGGATGAAAAAGAAAGAAAAGAACAAAATCTGCCTAGTAAATGTTGTGATGTGACATGGGTAAGTAATGACCCAGTGCTTGCACAGGGGACTACCTTTACCTTTACCGGTGTGTTGTAAAGTTGAGGGCAAACTAATCCATGTAAACTGCAGTCATCGTTAGAGGCCCTGCTTCCTCAAAGGTAGAGGTAAAGGAGTGGCAATCCGAGACAGGTCCTTCTTGGTCATGGTGCCAAAACTTTGGAACTTCCTCTTCAGCAAGAATAATATCTCACACTCTAGTGTTGTTTACCACCATTGGGTGAAGACTTTTTTTTGGCTTGGGGCATCCCTGCTAATTGTTGTTGGTCTCCCTCCCAGCTTGTGCTGTTAGATGTGTTTATATCCGATGAAGGGAACTTTGGTTCTCAAAAGCTTATGCCCCCCAAACTTGTCAGTCTCTAAGATAGCCAGCATGGTGTGGAGTGGTTAAGAGCACATGGGCTCTAATCTGAAGAACTGGGGTTGATTCCCCACTGCTCCGCATGAGTGGCAGAGTCTCGTCTGGTGACCCAGGTTTGTTTCCCTAATCCTACATTCCTGCTGGATGACCTTGGGCTAGTCACAGGTGTCTGTTGTAGGGAGAGGAAGGAAAGGAGTTTGTAAGCCCCTTTGAGTCACCTTACAGGAGAGAAGGGCAGGGTATAAATCCAAACGCCTCCTCCTCCTCCTCCTCCTCCTCCTCCTCCTCCTCCTCCTTCCCCCCCTCGAGCTCAAATCTAGCTGTTGACCATCATGACTACCCTTTGTATCTCTGTGTTTATATGTTTTATTGAATTGTCTAAATGCTTTATATGCTCTTTATTTTAAAGGCTGTTTTAATTTCTTCATGTTTTCATGTTTTCATGTTCTGACATTTTGATGTTCATTTCTTTGGAGGATCTTATATGGGGCGGAAAGATGGCATAGAAATGTTTTAAATAAATAAGTAAATAAAAGAATGAAGAACGGGGACAGCTTGATGTTTTAAAAGGCAGAGCTAGGGCGGGATATAAGCCAGAGCCCTTCGGGGATAGGGTGGGATATAAAACTAAACAATACATAAAATAAATAAATTAAATAGGGATGCTAGCTCCAAGTTGGGAAGTACCTGGAGATTCGGGGGGGTGGAGCCTGAGGGAGTAAGGTTTGGGGAGGGGAAGGACTTCAGCGGGATATGGGCCTTTCCCCACTTACCTTAAGCCCCGCGCTACTCTCCTCAAGTATCGCGGGGTCCCGGGGCACTCCCCACGACAGGGGCGGCGACAGCGCAACCGCCCTGAAGCTGCCGCTGTCGCGTCCCCTCAGCGCGCGGCATCCCTGGCACTGGAGAAAACGGTGCCTTTTGATGACCCCGCGCTCTGCGTGGGGATGCCCGGGCGCGCGCCAGTGATGCCGCGTGTGCATAGGGGGGATCAGAGTGAGTGGGGAAACGCCCGGATATGATACCATAGAGTCCAAAGCAGCCATTTCCTTCTGGTAAATTGATCATTATTGGGAGATCAGTTGTAATAGTGGGAAATCTCCAGCTGCCATCTGATAGTTGGCAACACTACGGAGGCACCATCTGAGACATGAAGGGAAGGACATGGCAAAGCAGAGTTGGACTCGCTGGCACAAGGCAAACTCCAAAGATGGAGACACATCTCACGAGGGAAACACGCTGTGACAATTACATGTGGAGCGCCTGCTGTCCTAGTGCTGACATGCTTTGGGTTTCTTATTTAAAGAGTTTAGATGAAAGTTTTATGTACTTTGAGGGGGTTACCATTGATGACAGCAGGAATGACGGCAAGTCATAAAATGCCATACTAAAATTATTTATGTGCACGGATTAACTTCGCATTCATCAAGGGAAGGCAGGGGGCTAAAGAAACGTAGTTATGTTCCTCAATGGCCTTTAAAAATGTTGCACTTATGTGGGTGTGTAAGCACTATGTTTGTTCGTGTGCTCTTTACTGGCAAATCCCACTAGCAAATTTCATAGCTTGCTCCACTTGACTCATAGCTCAGTTCGCCTGATTTATTCCTGTACGTCATTTTGTTGGCCTTTGTGTATGGATGTAAAGTGGGCCCATGGCTTTTTATTGTGGAGGGGGGCGGAGAAGCACACACTAGTTCAGGTAGAGAGGCCACCCTCTCTGTACAAGTCTTTGCTGTTAGAAAAACAGCCAGTGTGGCATAGTGATTGCAGAATTTCTTTGAATGGAGCTCCAGGGGGCTCCGGACGCACGCTGGGAGCTGAAGCGCATTGGGGCAAGATTTCTTGTCCCAACATACTTCCTCTTGCCCCACTGGTGCTTCTTGTTTTCTCCGCAAAAAACGAGATCACTCACTGGGAGCAGCAGTGGCGTAGTGGTTAAGAGCAGGTGTACTCTAATCTGGAGGAACCGGGTTTGATTCCCTGCTTTGCTGCCTGAGCTGTGGAGGCTTATCTGGGGAATTCAGATTAACCTGTGCACTCCCAACACATGCCAGCTGGGTGACCTTGGGCTAGTCACAGTTCTTCTGAGCTCTCTCAGCCCCACCTACCTCACAGGGTGTTTGTTGTGAGGGGGGAAGGAGTTTGTAAGCCCCTTTGAGTCTCCTTACGGGAGAGAAAGGTGGATATAAATCCTCCTGCTCCTGCTCCTGCTCCTGCTCCTGCTCCTGCTCCTGCTCCTGCTCCTGCTCCTGCTCCTGCTCCTGCTCATTCTTCTTCTTCTTCTTCTTCTTCTTCTTCTTCTTCTTCTTCTTCTTCTTCTTCTTCTTCTTCTTCTTCTTCTTCTTCTTCTTTCGCTGTGGCTTTTCACACTAGAGCGGGGCAAGGACTGTCTATGGGTAATCCTTCATGTATACCCTGCCTTTCTCATCAAGGGGCATCCAAAACCTGCATACATTGCTCTTCTCTCATTCAGTTGATCCTCAGAAACATCAGATTGGTTGGTCTGAGAGTACATGACTGGATCAAGATCACACAGCAAATGCTTACTGCAGAAGAAGGGATTCAGACCTGGAATCTCCCAGACCTTGGTTCAACAGTCTAACCTCTACAACTCACTGGGTCTTGGTGGCAGTTTAGAAGTGGGGAAAGTGAGGGTAGTAATCTCCGCTCAGTTATAACATTCAATGAGTAAGTCAGTCACTCTCTCTTACAGCCCAATCAACTTCACGGAGTTTTTGTGAGAATAACATAGCGCAGAGAAGAAACGTGTGATTCCTAAACCCCTTAGGAGAAGAGTAAGATGATAGAAAGATATTAATTTGCCCCTCCCGTTTCCAACAAAATAACTTCCCAAAATAGCTTTCTCCCAAAATAACTTCAGAATTGAATTATTTTGGTTCTATTTATTACCTGTTTCTACCATTCTTTAAAGACCTCTAGTCTAGGTGGTGTTCCTGGTTCTTCACTGCCTAATTTGTCCCTCACAAGTAGCTTATAAAGCTTTTCTAGGAATTTATCATAGTGTTCATTCTTGTGCCCGCCCCCCCCCAGCTCCACAACGTTTTAATTTCTCTGAGAAAACACCTACAGACTTAGTGGAAGGGCTCATTTATCTACAACAGCACGGATTCCAAGTTAAACAAAATTATGTGTCAAGTGTGTGTGTGTTTTGAACAGCTGAACATGAAGGATCTGGCGTGCTGTTAGCACTCAAACGTTGCAGCCAAACGCCGGCGAGTGTCTGCGAACAGTGATTGCGCCGGAGTCTGTTCAAACATTATGAATACCTCTGAGAAAAGTTTTTAACCGTAATAAAACTTTTGCTTGAGTGACTGAGGAGTGGCAGACTCTGGGAAGGGTCAAAAACGTGCGAGGCCAGATTTCCTTTTAATCAGTGGAACAACAGAGATGATACTAGAGGGCCTTTTGGTACTACGGCACTCATGAACCTCTGAGATCGGCATGTAATGTAGCAGAGCAGCTGGAGCAGGGGTAGGGAACCTGCGGCTCTCCAGATGTTCAGGAACTACAATTCCCATCAGCCTCTGTCAGCATGGCCAATTGGCCATGCTGGTAGGGGCTGATGGGAATTGTAGTTCCTGAACATCTGGAGAGCCGCAGGTTCCCTACCCCTGAGCTGGAGTATGACCTGAAAATTGTGCTGAGGCAGACCGGCAGTTTTCTTGACTCCAGAATTTCAGTTGGTAGTATATTGCAGAAAGAAGCTTTATTGATGCCATCCTAAAAAGATTTGGCGTAGGAGGTTAAGAGCTCGTGTATCTAATCTGGAGGAACCGGGTTTGATTCCCAGCTCTGCTGCCTGAGCTGTGGAGGCTTATCTGGGGAATTCAGATTAGCCTGTGCACTCCCACACATGCCAGCTGGGTGACCTTGGGCTAGTCACAGCTTCTCAGAGCTCTCTCAGCCCCACCTACCTCACAGGGTGTTTGTTGTGAGGGGGGAAGGGCAAGGAGATTGTCAGCCCCTTTGAGTCTCCTACAGGAGAGAAAGGAGGGATATAAATCCAAACTCCTCCTCCTCCTCCTCCTCCTCCTCCTCCTCTTCTTCTTCTTCTTCTTCTTCTTCTTCTTCTTCTTCTTCTTCTTCTTCTTCTTCTTCTTCTTCTTCTTCTTCTTCTTCTTCTTCTTCTTCTTCTTCTTCTTCTTCCACTGAAATAAGTGGCATTAAAAGGGTGTAACTCTGTTTAGAATAACAGTGTCTTATAGTCAGTGGTGGGATTATACTAATTTAGCAACCGGTTCGCCCTGGTGCTGTTCCGGTGCTCTGAAAGCTGCTTTCAACAACTTGTTCGCCAAACTCAACAAAAAATTAGGTACCGGTTCTGCTGAACTGGCTGAATCCCTCCACTGCTTACAGTGGAATTTCAAGTTAGGACCTTTCAGCATTCAAAATTGTTTCCCTCTTTTTCTTAGGGCTTTGTTGCTCCTAAGTTTCTACTCAATAGCAAAGGCTCTTTATCTCGAGTACATTTCTTCCATTGTCTTCTCTTACATGCTGCTGAGCCTCTCCTCTGCACACACAGATGGTTGCTGGCTCTTGATAGTATACGGCTGCGGCACCGACCGTTGGAAACCTGGGCATGCTTCCTGATGCTTCCTTGTCATTGGAAGCTCAGGTGGCACAGGTAGTTCACATGGCATTTTGTCATCTTCACTAAGCAAAACAACTTGCATTCTAATTGTCCCAGACTGATCTAGCCATGGTGATCCATGCTACGGTCACCTCTAGACTTGGTTACTGCAACTTGCTCTATGCAGGGCTGATCTTGGGCTTGCTCTGGAAACTCCAGCTGGTGCAGAATGCAGCATTGAGGGTCCTCAAGGGGATCCTGTGGCGGGCACATATTACACCAGTGCTCTGCCAGCTGCACTGGCTCCAGGTGGAGTACCAGATCAGGTTCAAGGTACTAGTACTTACCTTTAAGGCCCTAAATAGTCTGGGGCCAGCATACCTATGGGACTATATCTTCCACTTTGTCCCCTGAAAACCATTCTGCTGGGTGTATGAATACCTACTGATAGTTCGTGGCCCAAAAGATATCCAGCTTGCTTCAACCAGGGTCAGGGTATTCTCTGCCATGACCCCAGCCTGGTGGACTACTCTACCTAGGGAAAACTGGGCCCGGCGGGACTTAACACAGTTCCATAGCGCCTGTAAGATGGGACTGTTCCACCAGGAATATGGTTGAGGCAGCTATGGTTTTTCATCTTGGCCTCCCCCTCCGATATTTTCCACCATTTTCTATCTTTATTGGACATCATTCCAACTTTTTCCCTTGGTGGTTCACAGTAGTCGGCACTGTAGATTTCAGTAAATTGTTGGTTTACTGATTTTAAATTGATTTTGTATTTTAAATGTTGCCAGCTGCCCTGAGCCAATGAGGGAAAGGGCTGAGTATGAGACAAACAAACAAATTTGCCTTGGCCTCCACTGATTTCTTTCTCCCATTCCTTCCTCTTCTCAGCTTTTAGTTCTTTCCCCCCTCATAGCTGCCCTATATGGTGAGCCAATTCCCTCTTATCATTCAGGGCCTGCTTCTTCAGCAAAGTATTTCCTGGAAAAAGAAAAAAGAAAAACACCACCTAGTTTCATACTATATTTGGGTGGGAAGGAAGTTCTGCAGAATCAGATTAAAAGTGGCTTGGGTAGGAAAGGATCGTCAGTAGACATTGTGGCTGTCAAACTGGGAGGATGCTGGTGATTTGGTGTTCATGGTGTTTTCCGGATGGACAAAAGATCCTGGGGGAAAACTGGGATCATACATACCGGGATGCTTTTATCTTGATATCTCCCCTCGCACGGCAGCCCGGCAGCACATTCAGGCCGGGAGGAAGAACTTGCATCGCTCCTCGTTTAGTTGCATTTTCCTTGCCAACGTTGCTGCGCATGCGCAAACTGTCCCATTTTCCCGACGTTCTGACTGGCTGTAGATGGCAAGGTGGGAAAAATAAACTGCTCTGTCTCCTGCAGTGTTTGCATGGGAGCGGTGCAGTTTTTAAAAAAGAACTGCCAATTTTATCATTTTTCAAAAGGCACGGGATCAGGGAAATCTTGCGGGGTGGGCCCGAGTTAGACCCAGAAGCCATGCAGAAGTCATGGATGAACCGGGATGTTTCACCTCCTTATCCCAGGATATATTGGCTGTGGGGAAAACGCCCATATTGCCAGAGCTTCTGGCCCGATAAAAGAAATTCAGGGAATTGATGGATTTGGAAGGATGTAACTCTGTTCAGGACTGTGGTGTTAACTAGGGACAATAACGACCCGGAATCACCTGGTCCTGAAAATCAGGTGTTCCCAAAGAGACAGTCTCATAGCACCACCGACGATAAAACTCCAGGGTCTGCTCTGCTATCTCAATGGAAGCAATGCTGCCGATGGAGATTAGTTCTCTTTCCATCTCATCCACCCAATTCAGGAGCTTCTATGCCTTTTGATCTGGTTGTCTGACCACCGGCTTCTCCCCTAGCGGAATGAGGAGTCATATCAAGTTACATGTTCTTTAAGCACCCCTTCCTGCTGAACTGGGTTGGGAGAGAGTATTTTGGAGGTAATGCAGTACAGAATATCCCAGATTTCATACCTGGCTCTCCCCGCAAAAGATCTCAAGCAGCAGATGAAAATGTTGAGGAACACCTTGCCAGCTGCTCAACATCTAGTTGAGTTTTTGTTTCCTTCTGGTTTGCAGGAATTAATGACTAGGTGTAGCAGGCACACAAGCAGGCACACAAGCAGGAACTGAAAGGGCCAAAGGGTTCTTGCAGCCTGTGGCCATTTGGGTGAGCAGCTCTACAGGATGTGGAATTTGCTCAGAATCTGTCCTTTTTGTTGTCATGGTCTTCTGTTGTGCAAGCTGGATTCTGTCTTTTCCAATTATTCATTTAAATTATAGTTAGCTGCTTTTATCTCTTTGGGTCCCTCCTGGGGAGAGAAGTTGGGTACTAAATTGCAAGAATGAATAAATAAAGGAGCAGGTCTTGCTAAAGACCTTTGTCTGCCTAAAACCCCGAAGGCCCACTACTAGGGAGAACAAACAACACTTAGCCAGGTATCCATATAGTCTGATAAAAAATAAGGCTGGTTCACATGCTCATAAAATGAGCTCTGCATCTGAATGTGTAGTACAGTAGAGGTATTGCTTGATTTCTTAGGAGGAGTTAGATAAGATATCTGGAATGAGGACATTTCAAAGGTGAGGGGCCACCACCGAAAAAGCCCTGTATCTGGTTACCAGAGAACAGGGCTTGTAAATTACATCTTACCTGGTAAAGAAATAGTCATTCAAGTAACATGTGGATGCATGAAAGACATTGCAAAATCCATAGCTTTTGCATAAAAAATACAGTTCAAGGAAGTTGAAATTCATGAGACAATAAAGCATCACAGGTTCAACTTGTGTGAGGGAATAATATAGCCAGAACAGTCCCTACATATATGTATCTCCAGGACAGCCATCTTAGATGAACTGCACTGTGGATACTGTGCATATGTGTGTCAAGTTGCTTCTGACTCATGGGAACCTTATGAATTAATGACCTTCAAAACATTTTATTGTTAATGGCTTCCTTGATTGAGTCCAGTCATCTCATGTCAGGGCTTTTACTGCTTTCTTCAACTTTTTGTAGCATCGTTGTCTTTTCCGGTGACTCTTGTCTTCTCATGATCAAAGTACAATTTTAGGCATTTTAACTTCTAGGGAATGTTCAGGTTTGATTTGACCTAGAGCTCACTTATTTGTCTTTTTTGTGGTCCGTGGTCCAAGCTCTCCTCCAACGCCACATTTCAAATGAATCAACTTTCTTCCTGTCAGCTTCCTCTATTATTCAACTTTCACAGCCACACATAGTAATGAAGAATACTATGGCATGAATTATCTTGATCTTGGTCACCAACAACACAGCCTTAGTCTTAAGAATCTTTTCTAGTTCCTTCATCTCTGCTCTCCCGGTCTCTAATCTCCTCCTGACTTCTTGATTGCAGTTTCCCTTTTTGGAGCCAAGGAATAGAAAAATCTTTAACAATTGCAGCTTTTTCATTGTCAACTTTAAAGTTGCGCAATTCCTCAGTAGTCTTTATTTTTGTCTTCTTGACATCTCGCTTTGACACTTTCTGCTTTAACCTTTGTCAGTAGTCATTTCAAGTCTTCACTGTTTTCTGCCAGTAATGTGGTGTCATCTGCATATCTCAAACTGTTAATGTTCCTTAATATTTTAAACATGCTAACGCACTTGTTCCCAGTATTCTGCTAGAGATCCTCTGTGTCACTAGTTCTACAACTAAGAGCAATGCTTGGCTAAATGTGAACACAGCTTTTTCTAGGAAGGAACCAAAATTCTCCTTTTGGGGGGGGAGCACTGTAGATTTGTTGCCCCTCTCTGCAATCTGAAGTGGTTGACTCCAGGTAAGGAAGAAAAGCCATGGATCTCTGTTTATACTTTTTACATCAGTGATGGCTGGGCCACACCATTGGCCTAGAAGACTGGCAGATTTCTTTTTACCACAGTGTACTCTCAAATGCAGCACAGGTCCTAGGGGATGATGGGGAAACAGATGATCTAGAGCAGTGGTGGGATTCAGCAGGTTCGCACCACTTCGGCGGAAACGGTTGTTGAAATGGTGCTTGTAAACAGCCAGTTGTTAAATTATTTGAATCCCACCACCAGAACCGATTGTTAAATTATTTGAATCCCACCACTGATCTAGAGCAACCTAGATTAAACACAATAGGTCTGAGTCTCTTCAGATCAGAGACTTCCTCTGGGACCTCATGAATTCCTTGACCTAAGAAAGATGTTAAAGTAATAAAGGGGTAAATTAATAAACGAATGCAGTAGGAATGAATGGTATCTAGGGGAGAAAGTAAAGGGGCGGGGACCAGAGATGATTTGGGATGTTAGAGCAGCCTAGCTAAGCAAGCAATACTGGTTGTCCTTGTCACTATGGCTGAAGTCCAAGCCAAGTGAATCCAGCCCCTGGCCACCAATGCCCCCACCAGGACAAAAACCCACCAAGAACTCTCAGTCTGCCCTGACTGGGGTTCAACGTGTCCCCAGCCCCTGATGATCCTGGTCATTAGGAATCCCACCTGCACAGCCCCACTTCTGACCTACATAGCCCCGATCACATTACTCTTTCTTGGTCACCTCCATGTATGACAGAATGTCACGGGTGGCTTTTTCTTCCTATACCTAGAAGAAACTACCAGCCAGATTTTCAGAAAGCTGCAAAGGAACAAACCCTTTCCCTTCCAAAGACCTCACTATGCCATTCAGAAGCAACCAAGGGTTTCATAGTTATGTTTTTTTTATCCCAGCAAATGCAACACCCCATCTGTCTTTCTTTCATTTGCACATATGCAAATGAAAACGCCAATTTCCTGCATGGGCGTAGGAAATCTCACGCTTTCGAAGTCTGCTAACTCATCTTTTCTGCTGTGCTCTGCTCCTCCCCCCCGCCCCGCTTTCTTTTCCCAGTAGATTCAAAATGATAAAGGAAATACTTTAAAAACATCTGGTACTCATTCCCCCAATGCAGCTTTGCCGTATTTTGTTTGCGGCAAATGCCTTGCACTGAATCCCTTCCTCTGCCCCCCCCCCCCCCCCCAGGAACGAATGTGGACTTAGTTCTCTCCCCCCCCCAGTTTTCCAGTATATTTCCATTTTTTAAAAAAGTGTTCAGCAAGAGAGCCTCTTTCTCCAAGATTAACATTTCTTATGATTGTTCCTGACAGAGGATTTATTTTCAGAGGCCCTTCTAAGGATAGCCAAAAAAGGGCATGGAGCAGGACACTTTTGGCAGCTTGCGCGAATTTTCGGAGTCTTTTCAGTCTCAGTTTTTTTCTCTCTTGCCAGCGGCTTCCTGAGCGTGCCTAGAGAATGACAGGCACCCCTTCAAGCTGGCTGACCCCACCTTTGGCTGCAGCCTCACCATTGGCTGCTCAGTCGAATAAATTGAGGACAATGCATACCACTGGCTGCCAATTTTAAACATAAGGGATATGTATTCACTTAGCTTTGACTTTTTGGGAGGGGCCAAGGAAAGGCTGTAGATCTGTGGACCCGGCTGGTGGGTTTTAGGCTGACTGGGAGGGGAAACCTCTTCAGCTGGGCTCCCGGCTTAACACGGCCAGCTCCCTACCTGCTCGAAAACTCTTTCGGCTGCTGAGGTAAGGGCTTAACAAACGGCAAGGGGATTGTCTTCTGTTCAAAGTGATGTGCAGCGATGCGGCTTTTCGTACCGACGTGTCGTCTGCGCAGAGGTTTTTAGCAAGCCAAAACGGCCCGCCGCTTCTGAGGCATCTTGAACGGATGGGGAAAAGAGACAGGGCTGTGTTTGGTTGTAACATGCAGCTGAGGATTGCTTGCACGTGCCACGGGGTATTGCATTTAGTGGGATAGAAGGAAGATGTCACAGGCAGGATACAATGTCTGTCTGTTTGTCTGTCTGTCTCTATCCACCAATCCAGCCTCCTAGCAGCTGTTGGACTTCCATTGGTGCAACTCTTGTATATGAAGCAGCTAATCTGTTTGTATTTTATTTGCTGGGGGGAGGGGAGGGAAGCAAGGGAAGTTCTGCATTTTTTTTAAAAAAGTAATTTCCCCCTCTTTTCTCTTTTTGCAATCCAAGGCCTGGCCTGCAAATACTTAGCCCCATCACGGCAACTCAAACGGCTCTGGCCAAGTTCTGGTTAATGTTATGGATTTGATATGCGGCTGAAACAGATGTCCTTTCCCAGATGTCTTTCATAAAAAAACAACAAAACCTCAGCTTTGTTGACAGTGAAACCATCCGTTTTGAGTTGTTTTTTTTTTTTTTGCTTTCTGCGTGTAACGCTGCGTATTGCCAGGATGTTTCTTATGAGGGAGTCTTTCCGGGTAATAGAAAAAAGAAATGTTCACGGGTGGGACTGGAGGATAATAAAGTTTGCATGTGGAAGTTGTTCCAGAAAGGGAGGAAGCGGACTGTTTTTATCCCCGTGGCACTTCTGACATGCACAGATGGCTTTATGAGTAGGTGGCAACATTATTTTTCACAGCATAGAATTTCTTATTATTTCAGCACTGTTCCTTATTTCCTTTATTTCCATGCTGCCTGTCTCCCCAATGGGGATCCAAATAGGCTTACATTATTCTTCACTCCCCCGTTTAACCTTCACAACAACCCTGTGAGGTGGGTCAGGCTGAGGGACTGGGATTGGCCTGAGATTATCAACAAGCTTCCATGGCAGAGCGAGGATTCGAGCCTGGAGTCTCCTAGTCCAACACGCTAACCACTACACCACATTCAGGAAGTCAAAAGAGAAAAATATTAGCAGCGATAAAGCTTAAGACAGAAGAGGGGAATAGAAAAAGATAAGATCTTGTCCAAGGACCACTTGCTCCTCATGTGTTTGGTTTCTCTGTCGATCAAAATCATGTTTAGGTCGCTCTTATGCAGGTCCATAGAGCTGAAAGGGGTTTTAGAGGGCATGTAGCCTACCCCTGCTCAATATAGGGAGAGGCCACTTACATAGGATTCCTAGGAGCTCTCTCATCCAGACGCTAGCGACATCCAGACCCAGCTGGCCTCCAGTAAAAGACAGGTAAAGAGAATGTTACTATCTTCTTATCTGGAGTATGAAACTTTGCTGGTATATTATTTATCTAATTCATTTATACCTTGCTTTTCCCCCAGTGGTGGTCCAAAGCAACTTACATCCTTCCCCTGTCCTCCATTTTAGACTGACAACAACCCTGCTAGCTAGGTTAGGCTGAGAATGTGTGACTGGCCCCAGGTCGCCTGCTGAACCTCAATGGCATGAGTGGGGATTTCAACCAGGCTTTTGGGGAGGCCGGCCACTGAGTCATACCCGCCCCCCTTTGTGGTCCTATGGCAATTTCTATAACATCTGCCGGGCCACAATCCCCCGCCTGGGAGGATTTTAGTTGTCAGACACCGTATATTATATATCTTGCATATCAGAATGCTGTACGCTGTATGTTTTAGCAGGTTTTAATTATTAATTTAATAGAGCCTACATGTATCTTAATTATATTACTATTTTGTCTATGTTTTAAATTGTGCTCTATCTGTTGTGCTCTATCTGTTGTGCTCTAAATTGTGCTCTATCTGTTGTGCTTTAAATTGTGCTCTATCTCTATCTCTCTGGGGAGAGGGCGGTATATAAAACCAATAATAATAATAATAATAATAATAATAATAATAATAATAATAATA
>NC_059430.1:22481387-22502129 GCF_021028975.2 Sphaerodactylus townsendi
AGATGTTATCTCCGCGTCTCGTCTCGTTCTTACGCTGACCGCGTGGGTCGACTACAGATGAGGTCTCTCCTCTTCTCAAACGCTGCCCTCCCCAGGCTTCACCCACTTAAATATTATTTTCAAGTACAGGGGTCAAGTCAGGATTTCCCATGGGTCTGAATAACATCTAGGAACATGCCTGCTCCCCATTTCCTGGGATAAACTGCCTTTGTCCCTAGAGCTAGATTTCACACAGGAGGGGTAAGGGTCAACAGATCAAGGAAGAGCTGCCCTATATCATAGGCGCTGGCAGAGCTGTGGGTAGTTGTGGCCTAATGGTAAGAACATCTGCTTGACAACAACAAGAAGAATAGTTGGATTTATACCCTTGTAAGAAGCCTTGTAAGGAGTCTCAAGGTGGCCTACAAACTCCTTTCCTTTCCTCTTCCCACAACAGATGAGGTAGGTGGGGCTGAGAGAGTTCTGACAGAACTGTGACTGGCCCAAGGTCACCCACCCAGCAGGCTTCATGTATAGGAGTGAGGAAACAAGTCCAGTTTACCAGATAAAAGTCCACCCCTCATGGAGGAGTCAAACCAAACCTGGTCCCCCAGATTAGAGTCGACCGCTCTTAACCACTACACCACGCTGGCTCTCAGCTTCAATCCCCGGCACCTCCTGTTGAAAGAATCAGGATGTTGATGATGTCAAAAGCCTTTTCCCGAGACCCTGGACAGCAGCTGCCAGTTAGAGTCAACAATACTGACTTTGATAAAACAGTACACGCAATCATCATGCGCTCACGTTGAGGCCTCACAAACTAGTCATCTGCTGTTCAGATGGGCAGATTTGGCAGGTACTTCTAGCTCCTGAGGGCTCAGAGGTTTGCTGAGGTTTTACTTTCACACCAAAATAGGGCTCATGATTCTTTCTTTTATCCCCGTAATGCCAGTCTGCAAACTGTTCTTTGACAACCATGTCATTCAGGACACATGCTTTGTGTTCAGTCAGTAGCTAACTTCGTACCTGGGGCTAGATGACAATATGTGCTAAGAATCCAATGTGCCTTTTTATTGCTGCCAAAGCTGAGCAGATCCTTTGTTGTTCAAACCAAATAGAAGTGGGGGGGGGGAGGGGAGGGGAAGAGAAGAGAAGGAAAAGAATCTCTTGTAAAAAGCAAATCAACATTAATGCACTGTTCATGTTTGTGTGGTTAAGTGTGGTTAATTTTTGTTTGTTTGTTCAAAGACAGGAAATGTGAAAGCTAAGAGCCCCGTGGCTTCACTTGAAAAAGTCATGCCCAGTTTATTCCATATTTTCTATGCATGCTCTTCCAATGAGATATGTATAGTCTGGTGCACAATCCTGACTCCACTTCAATTAGTGACAAAAGCATCATTACATGTAACGGGATCCCAAATGGATCTGCTCCCCCTGAAGAAACAAAACAAAAATGTAATAGTTTTACACAATCATCTCTGAGAAGTCCCTGATGTCGTATTGGGTCAAATGAAAGTCAGCGTTGCGGATATGTTGAAGCAGAGGTGGCACGGAAGCACTGCGGCATATTGGCTGTAAGCAGGGAAACGTGCAGGGGAATGTTTGTATTGGCTCCCCCTCCCCAGGGTTTTAATTTTTTTTAAAAAAATTAGAACATTTTAATGCTATCTTTCCCCCTGATCAGGATCCACAAGGCCGCAAACGTAAAAAAAAAAAATAGAAACACAACTAAACGGATCACATAATTCAATTAGTTTGGAGAGGAGGCGGCTGAGGGGGGATATGATTGAAGTCTACAAAATTATGCATGGGGTAGAAAATGTTGACAGAGAGAAATTTCTCTCTCTTTCTCACAATACTAGAACCAGGATAGCTTTAAAAGGGGCTTGGACAGATTTATGGAGGAGAAGTCGATCTATGGCTACCAATCTTGATCCTCTTTGATCTGAGATTGCAAATGCCTTAGCAGACCAGGTGATCGGGTGATCGGGAGCAACAGCCGCAGAAGGCCATTGCTTTCACCTCCTGCACGTGAGCTCCCCAAGGCACCTGGTGGGCCACTGCGAGTAGCAGAGAGCTGGACTAGATGGACTCTGGTCTGATCCAGCTGGCTTGCTCTTATGTTCTTAATTAAAAACTCATCAACAAAACTAAAAGCCGGGCCAGTAATTGTTATTGTGGATATGTCAGACAAAACAAAACAAAAGTCTTCACCTGCAGATGAAAGATACTGGCCCTTTCTGCACAGACGCTCTATAACATTTTGGGGAAGAAAAGAAAACATTTCCTCCAAGGAGTTCTGCATCCCCCCCCCGCCCCCGCAATATGTTTTATTTGCAGCCACTTTCCCAAGGGCCCTTTGGAGAAGGGCAAGCCTATTGAATGGGGGGGGGGGGCAGGTCTATTACTATTATTATTTATTAATTTTATATACCGCCCTCCCCCTGAGGGCTCAGGGCGGTTTACAACAAGGTTAAAACATACATTAAAACATAATTTAAATATTAATTACATAAAAACAGAACCCATTTAAAAATGTGGATGGCGTCTGGCTACCCCCGTCCCACCCCGCCCTTTGTGCCTACGGGAGGCCAGATGACATGGTAGATGTATTTTTAACCAGGCGGGCCAAACGCCTGGCGGAACAGGTCCGTCTTGTAGGCCCTGCGGAAACTCTGTAAGTCCCGCAGGGCCCTGGTCTCCCTAGGGAGCCTGTTCCACCAGGTAGGGGCCAGGGCTGAAAAGGCCCTGCCCCTCGTTGAGGCCAGCCTGGTCATTTTTGGGCCAGGGATCACGAGTAGGTCCTCCTCCGAGGAGCGGAGGGGCCTACTGGGGGAATATGTCTACTTGTGGCCTTTGGCAAAGCTAAGCATAACACAGCTCCCAGTTTTAAAGTGACTTGGGGGTGGGGGAGAAAATAACCCGTTCTCCTCCACCCCACTCAATTTCAGGCTGCTCCAGGGCTTGCGGCGCCTCAGCAGAGTACAAGGCAGGATAGTGGAAGAGAGAGGTGCGTTATACATTCTACGCCATTACCAGTCATCAGCTTCCGAAACATTCCTCCCCCTGTGGGTGTTAAGAACACAACCAAACACTCCCCACTCCAGAAGTCTTGCAGGCCCAAAGCTTACTATCCAGTGTCAATGTGAAGTCCTTGAAAGGGTGGGTGGATAGGAGGGAAGGAATTAGAAGGTCCTGCAGATGGAAGTACTGTATGGAGGGTGATCAATGAAGCCAAAAAAAGATTACCAGAGGGTTTATGTCTGCCACCCAGAGGTGGGATCCAGCAGGTTCTCACCAGTTCCTGAGAGTGGGTTACTAATTATTTGTGTGTGCCAAGAGGGGGTTACTAATTGGGTCTGCTTTTCCGTTAGAAATTCCATTAGGTCCAAAAATCATAAAGTCCTGTTGTTTCCTATGTGGCTGGTTAGCGAAGGTAGAAAACGGGATAATTCTCCCTGTTGGGCTGTTTTAAAAACACGTTTTAGAAATATGGTAAAGTTCCTTGTTTAAGGAAAGTATCCTTCTTTTGATTTCTAGAAACAAAATTAAGTATTTGAAAGTATTAAGTATTTGACAGGCAGTCAGTTAGAGGTAGAAGTAGTTGCTTCTGTTGGCAGTAGACGATAGGACTTGCTATAATGAGTTTAAATTATGGACAGAAAGATACCAGCTGGAAATTAGGAACTTTTTTTTTACAGTAAGAGTTTTTTACAGTAACAGAGAAATTATTAATGCCCCGCCCCCAGAATGCCTGGCCACGCCCCCATCGTGCCCCGCCCAGCCCCATTGGCGCTACGCCACTGTTTGAATCCCATCACCATGGGAACCTGTTACTAAAATTTTTGGATCCCACCACTGCTGCCACTGCATAGAGCTTGACATCTTTGAACATCTCCTTAGGAAATTTTAGCCCCCTCTCCACTTTGCTGACCATAATCTTGCCCAACTAGCAGCCACCGTTTCTGCCTGACCAAGGGCTGTGACTCCAATCTGAGGTCTGGGATCTCCCTCTCCTCTTCCCCCCACCTCCTAGCAACAGCCTAACTGGGGGAAGGGCGCTCCTGCACTGAAGAATGTGCCATCACTGCTGGGCAATTGGGCTTCCCCCACCTCCTAGCAGCAGCCTGTTGTGGAGAGAGGAAGGGAAAGAGTTTGTAAGCTGCTGTGAGACTCTTTACAGTTGAGAAAAGCCGGGTATAAATCCAAACTCTTCTTCTGATTGGGTGAGTGGGGCTTTCACGCTGCAGAACAAGCCATGTCTGCTGGGCAACTAACCCTCTCCCACTTCCTAGGAGCAACCTAATCCGGGGAGGGGCACACACACGCTGCAGAAGGAGCCATCTCTGCTAGGGCTATTGGCCCTCCTCCAGCTTCTAGCAGCAGCTAAACTGGGGGAAGGGAACACTTCCACTGTAGAGCAGTGGTTCTCAACCTTCCTACTGCCGTGACCCTTTGATACAGTTCCTCATGTTGTGGTGACCCCCAACCCTAACATTTATCCATTTTACAGATGGAGAACACTGATGCAGAGAGTCTTAGGCAACCGCTGTGAAAGAGTCATTCGACCCCCAAAGGGGTCCTGACCCACAGGTTGAGAACCACTGTCCTAGCAGCAGTCTCATTGGGGGAACGGGGTCTGCGCATGCTACAGAACGAACCGTCTCTTCCAATAGTGCCTCGCTCATCTCCTGTCACTTCCCCCTCTCTGCCTGCCACCCGGGCACCTGCCCTCCTCATGCCCCTAGTTCCGTACCTGCCCCTGAGAAATCAAAGGGGACTCAGAGGTGATCTCCTATATCAGTGGTTCTTAACCTTCCTAATGCTGTGACCCTTTAACATAGTTCCTCATGTTGTGGTGACCCCCAACCCTATCCATTTTACAGATGGAGAACACTGATGCAGAGTGTCCTAGGCGACCCCTGTGAAAGGGTCGTTCGACCCCCCCAAAGGGGTCCCGACCCACAGGTTGAGAACCGCTGTCCTACATCCTGTGCTTGAAGGAGGCAACAAAGCATTTGAGTCTTCAATTCCTCTCTTGCTATTAGGCACTGTCCAATTGGGAGATCGCCCATTATCTCAGGTCACGGATAGGCAGGCACTTTGTTGGGCTGATGTCTTAGAAGGCACTCAACTATATACGTCATCCCCAGCGGCCAACTTTGCTGTCCAAATCAAAGAGCTCTGGAAACCACCTGGCACTTTCCCACCCAATATCATAACAAACACAGTTCTTTAAAGACGTTTGGGTGTTGTGTCTTCAAGTGTTTTTGCAAAGCTGGTTAAGAAAAGCAGAAGTGTAACCAGATCCAGGAAAACTGAGCGGAGGGTTCCACATTAGCGCTCTTGTATGCAGATTCTCTTCCAGCTTTCATGGTTTTGGTTGAAACTTCTAATTTAAGATTCCAGATCGGTTATCCGAGAAATGAAGATTTTTTTGGGAATAAATATTTGATATTTTGGAACAGATCTCTGTCTCCTGGGAAAGAAGAAGGTTGGAAAGGAAGAACTGTTAAATGTGCAAACCAGCTACTGGATAATGGCAAACCCTGCGAGGCTATGCCATAGCCAACCGTGATGTCCATGCCAACTGGAGGACAACAAGGCCTGCATTAGCGCGGGCAATTCTCCAGCACAGCAAAGAACAGAGTGAACCCGTCTGCGGATTGAGGTGGAGACGTAAAAAAAGTACGTAAAGGATAAATGCAAAGATTGCAGGTTCTCTTGATGGCAAAAAAGTTTAGAAGCCAAAGCACGTTTAAGAAAACTATGGTTAAAGAATTATGGGATGTCAACACTGGTGAAAAGATCATAACAAATGGTTACTCTCCACCCCAAGTTATGATGCGCATCGGTTTGGATTAAAAGCTGAGTTTTTCTTTCATTAGGCAAACCGCTGTTTTCCTCGTATCCAGTCAACGATACTAGCAGCCGACTTAAAATAACTGTGATGCTAATATAGGGCAAACCAGATGGGAAGGAAAATGGGAATTCCTGCACCTTTTATAGCTAGGTAGAACTTCAGCATATCAACCCCCTCACGACAGATGTGCCTGCCTATATCCTGTCTGATACAACTGTTTTAAAAAAAGAGAGCATTTAATACACTAGTTCATATCATGGGAAAGACATCTTGCAACTGAATCTACCAGATCACAGAAATAACTGCAGGACCATGTTCACCCCCCACATCTGTGCTTGTGGTCAGTGGTACACCTGTGGAGTGTTGTCCAACATGTTGGTTGTAGTGCATGGAATGGCTTCCAGTCTGATCCTGCAGGCACCTGTTTATTTGGAAGCAAGTTCCATTCAAGACTTGTTCTTGCTGGCAAAAATAGGAAACCGGAAGCCTTTTCTCCCCTCCGGAGTGCTCTGAGCCTAACAAAGTGCTTTCAAGGGATGTTCATGTGTCTGCAAGCGAGTCTGGTTGGGTGAGGTCTGGATGACAACTGATCTCTAGACTACATAGTTCAGTATTGTTGGAGGAAATGGCAGCTTCTGAGGGTGGGCCCTGCAGCGGAGCTCCCTCCCCTCCCCCAACCCTGCCTCTCTTAGGTTGATTCCACACTTGCGTTATCAACCTAAGTTCGAGCTGCGTTTGACCTAAGTGCTCCGCACAACCACTGGGATCGACGTGGTTTTGTACCAGCTTCGCCCCGTGTAACGGTCAAATTTCCAACACCAGTTGGAACTACTACTTTTTCAGGGAACCACGCTCGAACTCAGCTCAATTCTAGTAAAGTGCGGAATCTCTGGTGCCAGGAGTCCCCCATTCAGCCAATCACAGCTGAGTGTTTTGGGCATGCGTATAGCTGGCCAATAAAAAAAACGCCACCTTCGTCCCTCCATTCCTGTGGCAGCTTTTTTAAATAACGTGTGTGGGGATAGACGGAACATGGCCGTAGAACAGTAGCCAATTGGAACGGAGCGGCGAAGAGGCACAGGATGATTCCACCCTCCGAGCTGGGATCAAGCTGGTTGCAGTGGGGAACAACAATGGGTTCGACCTAGGTCAGTACCCTTCTCGAGGAACTAAGTCGAACCTATTTTACTCGTGTGCGGAATCGCCCTTAGACTCCACCTCCAACTCTCCAGGAATTTCATGAGCCTGAGTTGGCAGCCCTTTGAGGCAACGTTTAGTCTGGCTCTTTTTCTTACTTGCCTTCTGGGCCAGCTCTGGGTAATTAATGAAGCATTTAAACAAATAAAACATGCACAGAGTGATGGAGTCAGCTTGGAAGTGGTCTCATCACATTCAGGCCAAGCATACCATTGTGTGTGTATGTGTGTGTGTGTGTGTGTGTAAGCTATTCTTCTACTTTCAGACTTTCATTTCTTTGGAAAGACAGCTGACTGTGGGTGATGCTCAGTGGTTGGAATGTCCTCAGTACCCTCTGAAAAATCTTCCATAGCAACTTGGCAGATGTTTTTCAAAACCCCTGTGTGTCTCTGTGTGTTGTCTGGAGCCCCATGGCATACAGTGGAAAGCTGCAGTATTGCAGGCAAATCCCTGCTCACAACCTGAGTTCACTCCTGAGGGAAGTCAGTTTCAGGTCGCCAACTCAAGGTTCGCTCTGCTTTCCATCCTTTTGAGGTCGGTAAAATGACTACCCCTTTTGCTGGGGACAAAGTGTATATGGCTGGGTAAGGCAATGGCAAACCACCTCATAAAACAAAATCTGTCAACCTTGTATGGAAGAATGGTTCACTACTTCCATAACTTAGATAATCCCTCATGTCATAGTGCTTTTATGTTGGCTCGATTTAATGTTCTTCCCTCAAAGGTACTGACTGGAAGATACTAGAGGATCCCACTGCTGAAGGGAATATGTATATGTTCCCCAAGCGCTCTGGACACAGTCCATCATATCATTCTGGATTGCCAGTTGCATGCAGTCACCATGCAATAATTTTCTCCTTCCCTGAAATTGTTCCAAAGATCTCACAAACAAGGATAGTATTATCCAGTTTTTGTAGAATGAACTTACTCCACAGATCACTGTTACAGTTGCGAAGTTCTTTGGAGAAGTTGTTAAAGCTAGAAAGTATTTCTTTTGATTTTGTCATTTAAATGCCAATAAAGGATGAAAAAGAAAGAAAAGAACAAAATCTGCCTAGTAAATGTTGTGATGTGACATGGGTAAGTAATGACCCAGTGCTTGCACAGGGGACTACCTTTACCTTTACCGGTGTGTTGTAAAGTTGAGGGCAAACTAATCCATGTAAACTGCAGTCATCGTTAGAGGCCCTGCTTCCTCAAAGGTAGAGGTAAAGGAGTGGCAATCCGAGACAGGTCCTTCTTGGTCATGGTGCCAAAACTTTGGAACTTCCTCTTCAGCAAGAATAATATCTCACACTCTAGTGTTGTTTACCACCATTGGGTGAAGACTTTTTTTTGGCTTGGGGCATCCCTGCTAATTGTTGTTGGTCTCCCTCCCAGCTTGTGCTGTTAGATGTGTTTATATCCGATGAAGGGAACTTTGGTTCTCAAAAGCTTATGCCCCCCAAACTTGTCAGTCTCTAAGATAGCCAGCATGGTGTGGAGTGGTTAAGAGCACATGGGCTCTAATCTGAAGAACTGGGGTTGATTCCCCACTGCTCCGCATGAGTGGCAGAGTCTCGTCTGGTGACCCAGGTTTGTTTCCCTAATCCTACATTCCTGCTGGATGACCTTGGGCTAGTCACAGGTGTCTGTTGTAGGGAGAGGAAGGAAAGGAGTTTGTAAGCCCCTTTGAGTCACCTTACAGGAGAGAAGGGCAGGGTATAAATCCAAACGCCTCCTCCTCCTCCTCCTCCTCCTCCTCCTCCTTCCCCCCCTCGAGCTCAAATCTAGCTGTTGACCATCATGACTACCCTTTGTATCTCTGTGTTTATATGTTTTATTGAATTGTCTAAATGCTTTATATGCTCTTTATTTTAAAGGCTGTTTTAATTTCTTCATGTTTTCATGTTTTCATGTTCTGACATTTTGATGTTCATTTCTTTGGAGGATCTTATATGGGGCGGAAAGATGGCATAGAAATGTTTTAAATAAATAAGTAAATAAAAGAATGAAGAACGGGGACAGCTTGATGTTTTAAAAGGCAGAGCTAGGGCGGGATATAAGCCAGAGCCCTTCGGGGATAGGGCGGGATATAAAACTAAACAATACATAAAATAAATAAATTAAATAGGGATGCTAGCTCCAAGTTGGGAAGTACCTGGAGATTCGGGGGGGTGGAGCCTGAGGGAGTAAGGTTTGGGGAGGGGAAGGACTTCAGCGGGATATGGGCCTTTCCCCACTTACCTTAAGCCCCGCGCTACTCTCCTCAAGTATCGCGGGGTCCCGGGGCACTCCCCACGACAGGGGCGGCGACAGCGCAACCGCCCTGACGCTGCCGCTATCACGCCCCCTCAGCGCGCGGCATCCCTGGCACTGGAGAAAACGGTGCCTTTTGATGACCCCGCGCTCTGCGTGGGGATGCCCGGGCGCGCGCCAGTGATGCCGCGTGTGCATAGGGGGGATCAGAGTGAGTGGGGAAACGCCCGGATATGATACCATAGAGTCCAAAGCAGCCATTTCCTTCAAATAAATTGATCATTATTGGGAGATCAGTTGTAATAGTGGGAAATCTCCAGCTGCCATCTGATAGTTGGCAACACTACGGAGGCACCATCTGAGACATGAAGGGAAGGACATGGCAAAGCAGAGTTGGACTCGCTGGCACAAGGCAAACTCCAAAGATGGAGACACATCTCACGAGGGAAACACGCTGTGACAATTACATGTGGAGCGCCTGCTGTCCTAGTGCTGACATGCTTTGGGTTTCTTATTTAAAGAGTTTAGATGAAAGTTTTATGTACTTTGAGGGGGTTACCATTGATGACAGCAGGAATGACGGCAAGTCATAAAATGCCATACTAAAATTATTTATGTGCACGGATTAACTTCGCATTCATCAAGGGAAGGCAGGGGGCTAAAGAAACGTAGTTATGTTCCTCAATGGCCTTTAAAAATGTTGCACTTATGTGGGTGTGTAAGCACTATGTTTGTTCGTGTGCTCTTTACTGGCAAATCCCACTAGCAAATTTCATAGCTTGCTCCACTTGACTCATAGCTCAGTTCGCCTGATTTATTCCTGTATGTCATTTTGTTGGCCTTTGTGTATGGATGTAAAGTGGGCCCATGGCTTTTTATTGTGGAGGGGGGCGGAGAAGCACACACTAGTTCAGGTAGAGAGGCCACCCTCTCTGTACAAGTCTTTGCTGTTAGAAAAACAGCCAGTGTGGCATAGTGATTGCAGAATTTCTTTGAATGGAGCTCCAGGGGGCTCCGGACGCACGCTGGGAGCTGAAGCGCATTGGGGCAAGATTTCTTGTCCCAACATACTTCCTCTTGCCCCACTGGTGCTTCTTGTTTTCTCCGCAAAAAACGAGATCACTCACTGGGAGCAGCAGTGGCGTAGTGGTTAAGAGCAGGTGTACTCTAATCTGGAGGAACCGGGTTTGATTCCCTGCTTTGCTGCCTGAGCTGTGGAGGCTTATCTGGGGAATTCAGATTAACCTGTGCACTCCCAACACATGCCAGCTGGGTGACCTTGGGCTAGTCACAGTTCTTCTGAGCTCTCTCAGCCCCACCTACCTCACAGGGTGTTTGTTGTGAGGGGGGAAGGAGTTTGTAAGCCCCTTTGAGTCTCCTTACGGGAGAGAAAGGTGGATATAAATCCTCCTGCTCCTGCTCCTGCTCCTGCTCCTGCTCCTGCTCCTGCTCCTGCTCCTGCTCCTGCTCCTGCTCCTGCTCATTCTTCTTCTTCTTCTTCTTCTTCTTCTTCTTCTTCTTCTTCTTCTTCTTCTTCTTCTTCTTCTTCTTCTTCTTCTTCTTCTTTCGCTGTGGCTTTTCACACTAGAGCGGGGCAAGGACTGTCTATGGGTAATCCTTCATGTATACCCTGCCTTTCTCATCAAGGGGCATCCAAAACCTGCATACATTGCTCTTCTCTCATTCAGTTGATCCTCAGAAACATCAGATTGGTTGGTCTGAGAGTACATGACTGGATCAAGATCACACAGCAAATGCTTACTGCAGAAGAAGGGATTCAGACCTGGAATCTCCCAGACCTTGGTTCAACAGTCTAACCTCTACAACTCACTGGGTCTTGGTGGCAGTTTAGAAGTGGGGAAAGTGAGGGTAGTAATCTCCGCTCAGTTATAACATTCAATGAGTAAGTCAGTCACTCTCTCTTACAGCCCAATCAACTTCACGGAGTTTTTGTGAGAATAACATAGCGCAGAGAAGAAACGTGTGATTCCTAAACCCCTTAGGAGAAGAGTAAGATGATAGAAAGATATTAATTTGCCCCTCCCGTTTCCAACAAAATAACTTCCCAAAATAGCTTTCTCCCAAAATAACTTCAGAATTGAATTATTTTGGTTCTATTTATTACCTGTTTCTACCATTCTTTAAAGACCTCTAGTCTAGGTGGTGTTCCTGGTTCTTCACTGCCTAATTTGTCCCTCACAAGTAGCTTATAAAGCTTTTCTAGGAATTTATCATAGTGTTCATTCTTGTGCCCCCCCCCCCCCCCCCAGCTCCACAACGTTTTAATTTCTCTGAGAAAACACCTACAGACTTAGTGGAAGGGCTCATTTATCTACAACAGCACGGATTCCAAGTTAAACAAAATTATGTGTCAAGTGTGTGTGTGTTTTGAACAGCTGAACATGAAGGATCTGGCGTGCTGTTAGCACTCAAACGTTGCAGCCAAACGCCGGCGAGTGTCTGCGGACAGTGATTGCGCCGGAGTCTGTTCAAACATTATGAATACCTCTGAGAAAAGTTTTTAACCGTAATAAAACTTTTGCTTGAGTGACTGAGGAGTGGCAGACTCTGGGAAGGGTCAAAAACGTGCGAGGCCAGATTTCCTTTTAATCAGTGGAACAACAGAGATGATACCAGAGGGCCTTTGGGTACTACGGCACTCATGAACCTCTGAGATCGGCATGTAATGTAGCAGAGCAGCTGGAGCAGGGGTAGGGAACCTGCGGCTCTCCAGATGTTCAGGAACTACAATTCCCATCAGCCTCTGTCAGCATGGCCAATTGGCCATGCTGGTAGGGGCTGATGGGAATTGTAGTTCCTGAACATCTGGAGAGCCGCAGGTTCCCTACCCCTGAGCTGGAGTATGACCTGAAAATTGTGCTGAGGCAGACCGGCAGTTTTCTTGACTCCAGAATTTCAGTTGGTAGTATATTGCAGAAAGAAGCTTTATTGATGCCATCCTAAAAAGATTTGGCGTAGGAGGTTAAGAGCTCGTGTATCTAATCTGGAGGAACCGGGTTTGATTCCCAGCTCTGCTGCCTGAGCTGTGGAGGCTTATCTGGGGAATTCAGATTAGCCTGTGCACTCCCACACATGCCAGCTGGGTGACCTTGGGCTAGTCACAGCTTCTCGGAGCTCTCTCAGCCCACCTACCTCACAGGGTGTTTGTTGTGAGGGGAGAAGGGCAAGGAGATTGTCAGCCCCTTTGAGTCTCCTACAGGAGAGAAAGGGGGATATAAATCCAAACTCCTCCTCCTCCTCCTCCTCCTCCTCCTCCTCCTCCTCTCCTCTTCTTCTTCTTCTTCTTCTTCTTCTTCTTCTTCTTCTTCTTCTTCTTCTTCTTCTTCTTCTTCTTCTTCTTCTTCTTCTTCTTCTTCTTCTTCTTCTTCTTCCACTGAAATAAGTGGCATTAAAAGGGTGTAACTCTGTTTAGAATAACAGTGTCTTATAGTCAGTGGTGGGATTATACTAATTTAGCAACCGGTTCGCCCTGGTGCTGTTCCGGTGCTCTGAAAGCTGCTTTCAACAACTTGTTCGCCAAACTCAACAAAAAATTAGGTACCGGTTCTGCTGAACTGGCTGAATCCCTCCACTGCTTACAGTGGAATTTCAAGTTAGGACCTTTCAGCATTCAAAATTGTTTCCCTCTTTTTCTTAGGGCTTTGTTGCTCCTAAGTTTCTACTCAATAGCAAAGGCTCTTTATCTCGAGTACATTTCTTCCATTGTCTTCTCTTACATGCTGCTGAGCCTCTCCTCTGCACACACAGATGGTTGCTGGCTCTTGATAGTATACGGCTGCGGCACCGACCGTTGGAAACCTGGGCATGCTTCCTGATGCTTCCTTGTCATTGGAAGCTCAGGTGGCACAGGTAGTTCACATGGCATTTTGTCATCTTCACTAAGCAAAACAACTTGCACTCTAATTGTCCCAGACTGATCTAGCCATGGTGATCCATGCTACGGTCACCTCTAGACTTGGTTACTGCAACTTGCTCTATGCAGGGCTGATCTTGGGCTTGCTCTGGAAACTCCAGCTGGTGCAGAAAGGAGCATTGAGGGTCCTCAAGGGGATTCTGTGGCGGGCACATATTACACCAGTGCTCTGCCAGCTGCACTGGCTCCAGGTGGAGTACCAGATCAGGTTCAAGGTACTAGTACTTACCTTTAAGGCCCTAAATAGTCTGGGGCCAGCATACCTATGGGACTATATCTTCCACTTTGTCCCCTGAAAACCATTCCGCTGGGTGTATGAATACCTACTGATAGTTCGTGGCCCAAAAGATATCCAGCTTGCTTCAACCAGGGTCAGGGTATTCTCTGCCATGACCCCAGCCTGGTGGACTACTCTACCTAGGGAAAACTGGGCCCGGCGGGACTTAACACAGTTCCATAGCGCCTGTAAGATGGGACTGTTCCACCAGGAATATGGTTGAGGCAGCTATGGTTTTTCATCTTGGCCTCCCCCTCCGATATTTTCCACCATTTTCTATCTTTATTGGACATCATTCCAACTTTTTCCCTTGGTGGTTCACAGTAGTCGGCACTGTAGATTTCAGTAAATTGTTGGTTTACTGATTTTAAATTGATTTTGTATTTTAAATGTTGCCAGCTGCCCTGAGCCAATGAGGGAAAGGGCTGAGTATGAGACAAACAAACAAATTTGCCTTGGCCTCCACTGATTTCTTTCTCCCATTCCTTCCTCTTCTCAGCTTTTAGTTCTTTCCCCCCTCATAGCTGCCCTATATGGTGAGCCAATTCCCTCTTATCATTCAGGGCCTGCTTCTTCAGCAAAGTATTTCCTGGAAAAAGAAAAAAGAAAAACACCACCTAGTTTCATACTATATTTGGGTGGGAAGGAAGTTCTGCAGAATCAGATTAAAAGTGGCTTGGGTAGGAAAGGATCGTCAGTAGACATTGTGGCTGTCAAACTGGGAGGATGCTGGTGATTTGGTGTTCATGGTGTTTTCCGGATGGACAAAAGATCCTGGGGGAAAACTGGGATCATACATACCGGGATGCTTTTATCTTGATATCTCCCCTCGCACGGCAGCCCGGCAGCACATTCAGGCCGGGAGGAAGAACTTGCATCGCTCCTCGTTTAGTTGCATTTTCCTTGCCAACGTTGCTGCGCATGCGCAAACTGTCCCATTTTCCCGACGTTCTGACTGGCTGTAGATGGCAAGGTGGGAAAAATAAACTGCTCTGTCTCCTGCAGTGTTTGCATGGGAGCGGTGCAGTTTTTAAAAAAGAACTGCCAATTTTATCATTTTTCAAAAGGCACGGGACAAGGGAAATCTCGCCGGGTGGGCCCCAGTTAGACCCGGAAGCCATGCGGAAGCCATGGCTGAACCGGGATGTTTCACCTCCTTATCCCAGGATATATTGGCTGTGGGGAAAACGCCCATATTGCCAGAGCTTCTGGCCCGATAAAAGAAATTCAGGGAATTGATGGATTTGGAAGGATGTAACTCTGTTCAGGACTGTGGTGTTAACTAGGGACAATAACGACCCGGAATCACCTGGTCCTGAAAATCAGGTGTTCCCAAAGAGACAGTCTCATAGCACCACCGACGATAAAACTCCAGGGTCTGCTCTGCTATCTCAATGGAAGCAATGCTGCCGATGGAGATTAGTTCTCTTTCCATCTCATCCACCCAATTCAGGAGCTTCTATGCCTTTTGATCTGGTTGTCTGACCACCGGCTTCTCCCCTAGCGGAATGAGGAGTCATATCAAGTTACATGTTCTTTAAGCACCCCTTCCTGCTGAACTGGGTTGGGAGAGAGTATTTTGGAGGTAATGCAGTACAGAATATCCCAGATTTCATACCTGGCTCTCCCCGCAAAAGATCTCAAGCAGCAGATGAAAATGTTGAGGAACACCTTGCCAGCTGCTCAACATCTAGTTGAGTTTTTGTTTCCTTCTGGTTTGCAGGAATTAATGACTAGGTGTAGCAGGCACACAAGCAGGCACACAAGCAGGAACTGAAAGGGCCAAAGGGTTCTTGCAGCCTGTGGCCATTTGGGTGAGCAGCTCTACAGGATGTGGAATTTGCTCAGAATCTGTCCTTTTTGTTGTCATGGTCTTCTGTTGTGCAAGCTGGATTCTGTCTTTTCCAATTATTCATTTAAATTATAGTTAGCTGCTTTTATCTCTTTGGGTCCCTCCTGGGGAGAGAAGTTGGGTACTAAATTGCAAGAATGAATAAATAAAGGAGCAGGTCTTGCTAAAGACCTTTGTCTGCCTAAAACTCCGAAGGCCCACTACTAGGGAGAACAAACAACACTTAGCCAGGTATCCATATAGTCTGATAAAAAATAAGGCTGGTTCACATGCTCATAAAATGAGCTCTGCATCTGAATGTGTAGTACAGTAGAGGTATTGCTTGATTTCTTAGGAGGAGTTAGATAAGATATCTGGAATGAGGACATTTCAAAGGTGAGGGGCCACCACCGAAAAAGCCCTGTATCTGGTTACCAGAGAACAGGGCTTGTAAATTACATCTTACCTGGTAAAGAAATAGTCATTCAAGTAACATGTGGATGCATGAAAGACATTGCAAAATCCATAGCTTTTGCATAAAAAATACAGTTCAAGGAAGTTGAAATTCATGAGACAATAAAGCATCACAGGTTCAACTTGTGTGAGGGAATAATATAGCCAGAACAGTCCCTACATATATGTATCTCCAGGACAGCCATCTTAGATGAACTGCACTGTGGATACTGTGCATATGTGTGTCAAGTTGCTTCTGACTCATGGGAACCTTATGAATTAATGACCTTCAAAACATTTTATTGTTAATGGCTTCCTTGATTGAGTCCAGTCATCTCATGTCAGGGCTTTTACTGCTTTCTTCAACTTTTTGTAGCATCGTTGTCTTTTCCGGTGACTCTTGTCTTCTCATGATCAAAGTACAATTTTAGGCATTTTAACTTCTAGGGAATGTTCAGGTTTGATTTGACCTAGAGCTCACTTATTTGTCTTTTTTGTGGTCCGTGGTCCAAGCTCTCCTCCAACGCCACATTTCAAATGAATCAACTTTCTTCCTGTCAGCTTCCTCTATTATTCAACTTTCACAGCCACACATAGTAATGAAGAATACTATGGCATGAATTATCTTGATCTTGGTCACCAACAACACAGCCTTAGTCTTAAGAATCTTTTCTAGTTCCTTCATCTCTGCTCTCCCGGTCTCTAATCTCCTCCTGACTTCTTGATTGCAGTTTCCCTTTTTGGAGCCAAGGAATAGAAAAATCTTTAACAATTGCAGCTTTTTCATTGTCAACTTTAAAGTTGCGCAATTCCTCAGTAGTCTTTATTTTTGTCTTCTTGACATCTCGCTTTGACACTTTCTGCTTTAACCTTTGTCAGTAGTCATTTCAAGTCTTCACTGTTTTCTGCCAGTAATGTGGTGTCATCTGCATATCTCAAACTGTTAATGTTCCTTAATATTTTAAACATGCTAACGCACTTGTTCCCAGTATTCTGCTAGAGATCCTCTGTGTCACTAGTTCTACAACTAAGAGCAATGCTTGGCTAAATGTGAACACAGCTTTTTCTAGGAAGGAACCAAAATTCTCCTTTTGGGGGGGGGGAGCACTGTAGATTTGTTGCCCCTCTCTGCAATCTGAAGTGGTTGACTCCAGGTAAGGAAGAAAAGCCATGGATCTCTGTTTATACTTTTTACATCAGTGATGGCTGGGCCACACCATTGGCCTAGAAGACTGGCAGATTTCTTTTTACCACAGTGTACTCTCAAATGCAGCACAGGTCCTAGGGGATGATGGGGAAACAGATGATCTAGAGCAGTGGTGGGATTCAGCAGGTTCGCACCACTTCGGCGGAAACGGTTGTTGAAATGGTGCTTGTAAACAGCCAGTTGTTAAATTATTTGAATCCCACCACCAGAACCGATTGTTAAATTATTTGAATCCCACCACTGATCTAGAGCAACCTAGATTAAACACAATAGGTCTGAGTCTCTTCAGATCAGAGACTTCCTCTGGGACCTCATGAATTCCTTGACCTAAGAAAGATGTTAAAGTAATAAAGGGGTAAATTAATAAACGAATGCAGTAGGAATGAATGGTATCTAGGGGAGAAAGTAAAGGGGCGGGGACCAGAGATGATTTGGGATGTTAGAGCAGCCTAGCTAAGCAAGCAATACTGGTTGTCCTTGTCACTATGGCTGAAGTCCAAGCCAAGTGAATCCAGCCCCTGGCCACCAATGCCCCCACCAGGACAAAAACCCACCAAGAACTCTCAGTCTGCCCTGACTGGGGTTCAACGTGTCCCCAGCCCCTGATGATCCTGGTCATTAGGAATCCCACCTGCACAGCCCCACTTCTGACCTACATAGCCCCGATCACATTACTCTTTCTTGGTCACCTCCATGTATGACAGAATGTCACGGGTGGCTTTTTCTTCCTATACCTAGAAGAAACTACCAGCCAGATTTTCAGAAAGCTGCAAAGGAACAAACCCTTTCCCTTCCAAAGACCTCACTATGCCATTCAGAAGCAACCAAGGGTTTCATAGTTATGTTTTTTTTAATCCCAGCAAATGCAACACCCCATCTGTCTTTCTTTCATTTGCACATATGCAAATGAAAACGCCAATTTCCTGCATGGGCGTAGGAAATCTCACGCTTTCGAAGTCTGCTAACTCATCTTTTCTGCTGTGCTCTGCTCCTCCCCCCCGCCCCGCTTTCTTTTCCCAGTAGATTCAAAATGATAAAGGAAATACTTTAAAAACATCTGGTACTCATTCCCCCAATGCAGCTTTGCCGTATTTTGTTTGCGGCAAATGCCTTGCACTGAATCCCTTCCTCCCCCCCCCCCCCCCCCCAGGAACGAATGTGGACTTAGTTCTCTCCCCCCCCCCCAGTTTTCCAGTATATTTCCATTTTTTAAAAAAGTGTTCAGCAAGAGAGCCTCTTTCTCCAAGATTAACATTTCTTATGATTGTTCCTGACAGAGGATTTATTTTCAGAGGCCCTTCTAAGGATAGCCAAAAAAGGGCATGGAGCAGGACACTTTTGGCAGCTTGCGCGAATTTTCGGAGTCTTTTCAGTCTCAGTTTTTTTCTCTCTTGCCAGCGGCTTCCTGAGCGTGCCTAGAGAATGACAGGCACCCCTTCAAGCTGGCTGACCCCACCTTTGGCTGCAGCCTCACCATTGGCTGCTCAGTCGAATAAATTGAGGACAATGCATACCACTGGCTGCCAATTTTAAACATAAGGGATATGTATTCACTTAGCTTTGACTTTTTGGGAGGGGCCAAGGAAAGGCTGTAGATCTGTGGACCCGGCTGGTGGGTTTTAGGCTGACTGGGAGGGGAAACCTCTTCAGCTGGGCTCCCGGCTTAACACGGCCAGCTCCCTACCTGCTCGAAAACTCTTTCGGCTGCTGAGGTAAGGGCTTAACAAACGGCAAGGGGATTGTCTTCTGTTCAAAGTGATGTGCAGCGATGCGGCTTTTCGTACCGACGTGTCGTCTGCGCAGAGGTTTTTAGCAAGCCAAAACGGCCCGCCGCTTCTGAGGCATCTTGAACGGATGGGGAAAAGAGACAGGGCTGTGTTTGGTTGTAACATGCAGCTGAGGATTGCTTGCACGTGCCACGGGGTATTGCATTTAGTGGGATAGAAGGAAGATGTCACAGGCAGGATACAATGTCTGTCTGTTTGTCTGTCTGTCTCTATCCACCAATCCAGCCTCCTAGCAGCTGTTGGACTTCCATTGGTGCAACTCTTGTATATGAAGCAGCTAATCTGTTTGTATTTTATTTGCTGGGGGGAGGGGAGGGAAGCAAGGGAAGTTCTGCATTTTTTTAAAAAAAGTAATTTCCCCCTCTTTTCTCTTTTTGCAATCCAAGGCCTGGCCTGCAAATACTTAGCCCCATCACGGCAACTCAAACGGCTCTGGCCAAGTTCTGGTTAATGTTATGGATTTGATATGCGGCTGAAACAGATGTCCTTTCCCAGATGTCTTTCATAAAAAAACAACAAAACCTCAGCTTTGTTGACAGTGAAACCATCCGTTTTGAGTTGTTTTTTTTTTTTTTGCTTTCTGCGTGTAACGCTGCGTATTGCCAGGATGTTTCTTATGAGGGAGTCTTTCCGGGTAATAGAAAAAAGAAATGTTCATGGGTGGGACTGGAGGATAATAAAGTTTGCATGTGGAAGTTGTTCCAGAAAGGGAGGAAGCGGACTGTTTTTATCCCCGTGGCACTTCTGACATGCACAGATGGCTTTATGAGTAGGTGGCAACATTATTTTTCACAGCATAGAATTTCTTATTATTTCAGCACTGTTCCTTATTTCCTTTATTTCCATGCTGCCTGTCTCCCCAATGGGGATCCAAATAGGCTTACATTATTCTTCACTCCCCCGTTTAACCTTCACAACAACCCTGTGAGGTGGGTCAGGCTGAGGGACTGGGATTGGCCTGAGATTATCAACAAGCTTCCATGGCAGAGCGAGGATTCGAGCCTGGAGTCTCCTAGTCCAACACGCTAACCACTACACCACATTCAGGAAGTCAAAAGAGAAAAATATTAGCAGCGATAAAGCTTAAGACAGAAGAGGGGAATAGAAAAAGATAAGATCTTGTCCAAGGACCACTTGCTCCTCATGTGTTTGGTTTCTCTGTCGATCAAAATCATGTTTAGGTCGCTCTTATGCAGGTCCATAGAGCTGAAAGGGGTTTTAGAGGGCATGTAGCCTACCCCTGCTCAATATAGGGAGAGGCCACTTACATAGGATTCCTAGGAGCTCTCTCATCCAGACGCTAGCGACATCCAGACCCAGCTGGCCTCCAGTAAAAGACAGGTAAAGAGAATGTTACTATCTTCTTATCTGGAGTATGAAACTTTGCTGGTATATTATTTATCTAATTCATTTATACCTTGCTTTTCCCCCAGTGGTGGTCCAAAGCAACTTACATCCTTCCCCTGTCCTCCATTTTAGACTGACAACAACCCTGCTAGCTAGGTTAGGCTGAGAATGTGTGACTGGCCCCAGGTCGCCTGCTGAACCTCAATGGCATGAGTGGGGATTTCAACCAGGCTTTTGGGGAGGCCGGCCACTGAGTCATACCCGCCCCCCTTTGTGGTCCTATGGCAATTTCTATAACATCTGCCGGGCCACAATCCCCCGCCTGGGAGGATTTTAGTTGTCAGACACCGTATATTATATATCTTGCATATCAGAATGCTGTACGCTGTATGTTTTAGCAGGTTTTAATTATTAATTTAATAGAGCCTACATGTATCTTAATTATATTACTATTTTGTCTATGTTTTAAATTGTGCTCTATCTGTTGTGCTCTATCTGTTGTGCTCTAAATTGTGCTCTATCTGTTGTGCTTTAAATTGTGCTCTATCTCTATCTCTCTGGGGAGAGGGCGGTATATAAAACCAATAATAATAATAATAATAATAATAATAATAATAATAATAATAATA